>NW_010575694.1:0-2511 GCF_000687285.1 Phaethon lepturus
CGCTGCCGCCTTTGCGGTTTTGCTGCTTTAGCAAGGGTCCCCCGGCATGGCTTTCCGCTCCGGAGCCCTTCTCCTCAGTGGCTTCACCAAAATGAATGATAGAATTAAAGGTGTATCAGAGGGCGATCATCTGTCATAGGCATTTCTAGGAGAGCTTCTGTTCTCTTTAAAGACAAATTATGGAGTACACAATGAAATTATAAGACTACTTACCAGATAGAAGAGAAGTTAATGCAGCGAGTCCCAAACAGTTTCAAAACAACAACTTTGGGACTGTAATTTCCTCTCTTGTATTTGATATATAAGGAGCTAAGTAGACAGACATTTGGTCAGCATGTCCTCCAGGAAGGAAACCAAACAATGAGGAGTGCTTTAAGGGAGAAGATGATCACTGAAAAACGTATTTGTGAGAACTGGTTTCATCCCCTGTGTTTCTTCAACCCTCAAAGAGCCTCCTAGGTCCTACTATATCATTCAATTTTGAAAAGGTTTCCTGCCCAAAAAAAAAAAAAGTGCCAGATTTCTGTTTCTGGAGCTAGTGAATCCTGTGTGGGTTAGTCATGGAAAGTGAAAGACCTTAGCACCAAGAAATGTCAGTGTTGTTTCCTGCCTCTAGGAGGCATTTCACTGTTGTTCTCCTGGTAGCCAGAGAAACTACAGACACCAGAGGCAGAGGAAGAGCTCTGGAGATGAAGGAAAGGGAAGGTGGAAAGGGAATGCTATGCACAATGCTCAGCAATTGCTACTGGGCCCATAAAAGTCAGAATTATGGTGCATGCTATTCAGCTCGACAGCTTATCTATGATCTAAAAGACAATGTACTTATGGCTACAATAGGATAATCCGTTTAATTATGCATAAGGTAGGGTAAGCTTTAGCTCTCATCTTAATATATGTGCAAATGACAGCGTCTCTCTGCCATGTTTTATTTCCTGTTTCTGCAAGTCCAAGGCTACAGACTCCTGGTTTTGAGCAAAGCATCACACACACTGAGCTTATTTTATTCAAGATACTCTTATTTGTGGTTCATCAGTTCTTACCTGACAGGGAAAAAAATAGCCTGGGAAAGTTCAGGAAATCCGATTGTCTCACACGTGGTCCTGTTTCATACCAGCATTTCCAGATGGCAGGTTCTGAGAACATGAACAGGTTGTACATTAACATTGAACTTAAGCCAATTTGATTTTTAATCTTGCGTGCTAGACAACTTTCAAGCCCTGAAAGAGCCACACATGCTCACTTGGGCTCCTACATCGCTCAATACTTTTTCTATTCAGTCAGGATTTGCTTCTATAAAATCTTCTCAACCTTAAAATAACAACAGTGTTTCTTAAATCAAACCAAACATATTTAAGTCTGATAGTTGAAGTATGAGGCAGAGAAGAAAGAAGCAGGTCTTGCTTCCTTTGGGTCTGTTTACAAAGCCTTGCAGGCAGATGTCCTGCCTCACTTTGTCCACACTCAGAGTCAACACAAATCCATGTAGCTACTGTTAACTTGACAATGAATCCAAGCTAAGCCTATGAGTTGCTTTAACTGAGACGTAGCACCATGTGATTGCAAATACACCAGTGCATGAGAACTGTGAGTGTGCATCTGCCTGCAAAAGACAATGTAGACACACCTTCTGGTGAAAAAATTGAAAAAAGAATATCAAACTGCACTTCATGCCTGTTCGTGTAAAAATAGCCTGATCCCATGAGGTAAGTTCCAGTGCAAAACTTTATCCCAAAAAGGAAGACATTGGGTAAAAAGGGAAAAGGATATTGATGGTATAACCTGTGATCAAAGGGGAAAAAGAAGAATAAAATGAAACTATGGTATGACACTGGAGAAATACGTGGCATATTGAAGGCATGGGAAGCAGGAAAAGCATTGAATGGTCATTGCTTTCAGGAGGGGAAACAAGGAGCAAAGAGTGAAACTGCAGAGGAACACTGCAGTTAGGGGAAGGCCAGAAGTGCTTAAGAGAGAGGCACTGGGAAGAGATGAGCTTTCACTTGTTTATTGTTTTTTGTCAGATAAATAATTTCTGTGCTTATTAAATTAGTTTTGCTGATCAAGGAAGAAAGGCAAGGCCAACCTTTGCTGTTCCCAGCATGAATTGGCACTGTCAGTGGCCAGTGTCAGGTTTGGGGCCAAGGTGTGAGAATAAGAGGGGCTGAGAAGGAAGCAGAAACAATTTCCTCCTTCACTCCCCAGGAGGGCTGGCTGTCTTCCCTTGTGCTCCTCCTCAGCATTTTGGGGGCTTGCCTGAATACACCAAGCTGCAGCAAGATGCAGCCGGTCAAAGAGAAAACAGTCATTCCCTGATGACACAAACACTCTTATGCATCAGCGGTTCCTAGCAGCAACAGGAAGAGGACTTGGGGATTTTGGTGAGTTAAGATGTGGTTTCTTTATTTATATATATAAACGGATCTCTAAAATTTCAAATTGAGGTCTGGAAAACCTGATTCTTACAATAGTGTAAGGCCACACTGTTCTCTTCTCTTCTCTTCTCTTCTCTTC
>NW_010575695.1:0-2574 GCF_000687285.1 Phaethon lepturus
TCCCCTCCCCCCTCCAAACCTAGTTTAAAGGTTTACTCACACCTCTAGTTTTTGTGTTTCTCCCAATTTTGTGCCCAGAAAGCTCTCCCCTGTGCCTCTCTAGGCTTTTTCTCTTTCCCCTCTGCATGGCTCTGACCCAATGGGTTGATTCTCACGCTCTGCCCACTCTCACAGCACTTGGTCTCCCTACTCCACTCCATGTCATCCACACACCCCTGCCTCTACTTTGCAGTCCTCTCCCTTGTGCTGTTTGCCAACATCTCCATCTCCTGGACACATCGCACATGGCACATAACAAAACTTTTTTTTCCTGCCTACAAATGTTACCAACACCTTCTGGTTGATCCATGGGGTTCAGGGAACTTCAGACTGTGAACTGAGGGCTTTTGGACAGGAGGCTGAACCTGTGGATTAAACTTTTAAGGGGTCTTCACAAGGCAGCTGAAATAGCAGAGCCAGCATTTCTCTTAATGGGTTTATACTTGTTATGCAGAGGTCCCCACCTGCACTGGGAATAATTTGCAAATCTGCAAATGAAAAAAAAATCTTTGATTTCTGACCAGTGAAATGCTGAAATTTTCATTTGCCAGCAGCCATACTCCTCTGTGCTCCCATCCCTCCATCTCTTCCCTGTTAAAGTCTACCCACACTTGTTACTTCAAAGAAATCCAACATGGATGCAGATGACCATTGCGGAGACTTATTCAACACCTGATGCTAGCAGAAGTGGAATTAAATAGGCAAGGCCAGCAGTTACAGTTCCCCTTCTTCTCACCCCTCCAGTCTCTTCTGAGACCCTTGATCTGTAACCTTTTCCATGTGCCATTCCTCCCCAGCTCCAACTCCCTTCACATCAGTTCATTTCTGATTTCTTTGTCCTGCCTCAGTGCTGAACTAACCACCAAAATCATGTGTTGGGATGAAGTTGACACATGGAAAGTTGGAAGTTTGATACATGGCTGGAAAAAAAGGCATTAGCTCACAATATGGACATTTGCAACCTTCTGCCTCAGTTTCCCCATTAGTTTCAACTGGACATTTTAGTGTCCTCTGCTCTTCTTTGTGTGTCATCCAGAATGTTGCTCCACTTTACCTATGAGTGAAGCAATCCTTGTGCAGAGACCCTACTGATGCACTGGAGGTGGGGTGAAAACAGCTGAGTGTCAGGTTGTCAAGTAGTTCACTGAGGATAAATACCAAAACTCACCAATGTGGAGGACTTCCCAGATTTGTGACCGTTACCGGAAAATCCTGAGCTACTTAGTGCATGCATGAAGAAACAGACATATAATGGCTTCATGACGAAGATCAGGCTTCGGTAGAAGCATGGTCATGTTGTTGCCTTGTCAAAAAAGTGGGGGCATCAAGGGAGAGAGGCTGACTGTAAACACTGCCACAGGTGGGAGCACCAAGAACTGGTTATTCAAAGCAACGGAAGCTCGCAGGCAACTCAAAAGGCACATGTGCCAAGGTTTCTGGCTCATCCACTGAATCACCAGGCTGCTGAGGGTGGACTCTATTTCAGTTGATATGTTTTAAACAAAAAATCTGATCCCAACAATCTGCATAATTAGAAATTCATCTAGGAAAATAGGACCGCACCAGACTTCTGAAGTGCAAGGAAAAAAAGAAGAGCCACCCAGTGAAGGATGCACTGCAATGGTCCTGAGAAAATTAAAAGACAGAACGTATTTTTGGTGGAAGCGCTTACAGGCTTGCAGCCATCAGCAGGGAAATCCTCTCCCCCTGCCTTGCACATAGTGATACAAAATAATACAAAATGGACAGGTTTGCATTTAAAAAAATGCAATTACACAACTCACCTCTTTCTAATGGAAACAAGTTTCAAAGCTCTACACAATAACCAACTTCTTCAGATGGAAAGGGGTGACATAATACCGTGCAGCCAGTTCCTGCTACCTATCCTAAGTGATTCCTGCCAGCTGTGTCCTCTGAAAGTGACCGTTATGGGTATGTAGCATTTTATTAGTGAGAATGTCTGCAGTGTATTTCCACTATCAGACAGTATGATACAGCCCCATTTTCAGGGCACCAGGAACTGTCAAACATGCTGAGCCCTGGCAGAGCCTTACTCCACGGCACCGTAAATGAAACCACCGTAAGGCAGGCTGCATGTATCATACACGAGTCTGAAGACAGATATGCTTCCTTCAAAGCACAGTGAAAGGAGAAAATGCGAGTGTGGGTTGGGAAAGCAAGTCACAAAAAACACATGGCAAATGCCTCCGTAGCATACATGCAGTGTATTGTACCATCTTTAAAGCTCAGTTTCACTCACAGCCTGTTGGCCTGTGCCCAGGCAATCCTTGGGTTCCCTCCCCAGTGCAACGCTGTCAGGTACACAGCGCCACGTACAAACAAACGCAGCTCACTAAATGGCGGAAAAATGGTTCTCTGTGAAACAACACAGTGCAAAATCACAACGTTTCTTTTCGCATCGGTCACCCAAGACAGGCCCAAGGCAGGGCCCACACGGGACAGGCGCCACCGGGCACGTAACATCCCAAGACCGACTCCGGCGTGCCACACACTCCAAATGGCGGCCGCCTCCTG
>NW_010575696.1:0-2515 GCF_000687285.1 Phaethon lepturus
CCCTTCCCACCCAAACCCTGCTGTGGTTCTGGGATTCAGCACACAAGCTATAAATGATGTTGCAAATCCTACAATCTTCCAATTTGGACAGTGTCTGTCGATTTGTAACCCTATTTGGCAACACTTCTGAACTGACTGTCCTGCTGGATTACCCGCACTTCAGAAAACGTTGTGCCAGCAACCGTATGGCCGTGGCTGTGTCTGGCTTCCTGCTACTTCAGGTGTTTGCGGACTGTTCCTTCCCATTCCCAAAAAGTCTCAGGAAGTGGAAAAAGACTTAACAATTCTTTGGAAGAGCCCAATAAAGCCAGTTAACAAGTAGTAGAGGGATCAGTATACGGTAAGTGCTAACAAGGACAGTATCTTGACGGTGGCACTGTGAGACAGTTGCCCACATTCCCAGTTCAAACCTAAGGAGATCCCAACCTTCTTAAAATTCATTTGGGTGGTACTACTCGAGTTCCTTGCTAACACCTACTTAGTACTGGCTTGCGCATCCCAGTGGTTGCAGAAAATAAGTGGATATGTGATCTAAAGTTGAGTAGACCCCCATGGGGAGGCAGGGGATCCTCACCAGCCCTACAGCCGCCGCTGCGCTGCCCGTTATCTCAGACTGAATGACCTCAGTGAAATTTAGGCAGGCTGAACCTCACTCAGAAGCTGTTCCCATGGAGGGTGCTGTGATTCACCCTCATTTGAAGAAAAAAAATGTATAACATGATTATACAGAAATTCCCAAAACGGAGACGAACGTTAGAGTGCCACAAATCAGGCAGAACTCAGCTTTTATTTGTGAATTCTCCACATGCAGGACAAAGCCATGAAGGAAAGGAACAGGAACGCTGTAAGACAGAAAGTACCCCGTGACTAGTGATAGGCAAAGATTTATAATTAATCAACAACAGGAATGCAGCACTGTTTTACAAGGCAATAATCCAGCTCCATTCCCTAAGGCAAAGCTTAGGAGAATGAAGGCCAAGTAGTTTATTCAAACAAGGCAACTGGATTATTGCCCCATAAAACAGCATGGCACTGTGATTATTATCTTTGTGTTACGTGCCCTTTTAAAATGTTTTTTTCCCCATAAATGATTAAAACCTAACGAGTAAAATGATCAGGAGAAGAGAAAGGGGACATGGAGTAGAAGGTAATACATTTAATATTTTCTTCTAATTTCCTGAAAATGTATCAAGTACGAAATGTAAAAGTAACTGTTTCAATCAGGGTTATTATAAAGAGTAGCAATAAATCCTATTAATAAGCAGCATACTAAGATTTTACGTCTCTCTTATTCTTCACACATATGTTGTTTCACCCCTCTGCTCATTTTCTCCCTTTTTACACTCTCCCAAATGCATAAGCAGTTTTTCCTTATCTAGAATTTTCCTAACACATTTAAATTGCACATTATACTTGATACATCACATTTCACCAAACCCAAAACCAGGCAAATATCTTGGAGAATCTTACTCCTGATAGCTCATAAAACTTTAAGCCACATCCAGCCTTCGTCATCTCCGAAGGAACAGGACCAAAGTATTAGCTTCATTCATAGTAGCACTAAATATATGTGATTTACTGAATAAGAGCATGATCAAAATAAGAAAAGCCAGCAGACTCCCAAATCCTTTGTTTCTGATATTATACTTCAGTGCTCACACGTTTGACATCTATTCAAGGCATTGAATTTAAAAGAAAATAACAAGTGGAACTTTTACAAATATTTCATCTCTAAAAGCTCTTCTTTCTTCCATTTTCAAAACTTTGCAATTCCTCTAATAAAAATTTCTTTATAAAGACAAACAACCAAAACAAATATGATTTCAACTGACATTGTTTTGAAAACATTAAATGGAATCCCACTGGGAAATTAAATGGAAATGTCATCTCTAATAATGGGAGAGAATGATTCATACACAGAATCTAACATTTTAAAATATGTTACCTACATAATTAGAGGAGCCTGATTTTCCAAAGGACCAGCCTCTTACACCTTCCAATAAGATGAAAGCTTAAATACAGATTTTGAAAGCCGGTTTCAACATATGTGCTTGAAATATTTGGCCACGCTGCAGAAATTAAATCTGGAAAGCCCTGAAAGCATGTTCCTGCTACCTAAGGCATGGAACTCGCTGGGTTCCAAATGCTTCATGAATGTCTTTTTGGAATAACTGCTATCACCAATGGCAAAATCACAGCTTGATTGCAAAATATTTGAACTACACAAAAAGGCTGTAACCATCCTTACAACAGCTTAAGTATAAGCTGTCCATTTAAAAATACTGGGACTTAGGAATCTTCAATAGGTTGACCAAAAAAACCTTCTGCTAAAGCATTATATGAAGGGTGATGCTTCCTACACCATGAAGGGGAGGAGAAGGTTTTAACTTCACTTACTGTCAAAAAAATAAAGTCCAAGTTTTGTGTAATACAGACAGAAGAAAAAAAGAAGCTGTGTGTAGAAAGCAAAGGTTGAAGTCCCACTATTAAGTTTGCAGATGACACCAAGTTGGGT
>NW_010575697.1:0-2563 GCF_000687285.1 Phaethon lepturus
ACCCTGCCCACAGCCCAGGACCCCATTTCAGGGCCCCAGGGCCATTAGCCCCTGCCCCAGAAACACCATATCACAGACAGTCTCCATGCCTGGCCATGGGCCCCACCAAATTGGGTCTACCTGCAGGTCCATGTCCTGCGCCAGCCTCAGCCCATCCCTGTGCCCAGGGAGGTGCCCAATGCCCAGGGTTGGGACTGCCCCAATGGCCTCCAGCTGCCCTGCTCCTGGCTGGAGTGGTGGGACAGGCCCTGGCTGTCAGGAACTGCCCTGACAGACCCCTCAGTGGCTAGACACACACATTTCAAAAGAAAACAGTTGTCCAAGAAGACCTAACCCCCAAGTAGAGGGCTAATACCCAAATCCAAGTCTCAAAGGCACCCAGACCATGTGGGTGAAAGCCAAAGTAGTTCCCCAGCCAAGGAATCTTTCAGCTGGGTTTGGTGCCTGCTGTGGACCCCAGTTCTTGGTATGGGAGGGGACAATGAGTGATCCTGTGAACTCTCCTCCCGGAGCTGGGCACCTACCTTTAGGCTTTGCAACACGATCAGTCATACAGTCTTAAGACCTTATTTTTTTCCAATCTGTGTCTCAATACCAAAGCTATTTTTTGATTTATCTCCTACTGAGAAGCTACTGTGCTAAGGGAAATTTTGGAAGCCCAGAGGGGTCTACTTTATTCTTTCTTCTTGTTGCAATAAAGACCAAAATTGAATGAGTAGGAGGCAATACCAAATGAGGGAAATGGATTTCACCACCCTTCTTTACACTTGGATCCTCTGGGAACTGCAGGAAGCCAATAGTTTTTAACTGCAAAGTTAGTAATCATTAGAAAGAAGCATAAGAATCTCTTTCCATCTGGGAGAGAAACCAAAGGTGAACCAGGGAGGCCCAGAGGTGAACGAAACAGAGAGGGATTATGAAAGGCTGTTTTTTGTATGCTGCTTTCTCCAGAAAATGATTGAACAGAATGCCGCTACTTACACAAAAGTGAATTTCACTGCACAATTTAAGAGCCATTCAGTGAGATCTGCCAGGAGAGAAGTTATAGCGCATAAAGTAGAAGAATATTCACAGGCCCTATATACCTCTGCTGGCGATGCAAACTCCCCAGCAGGATTTCAGTCTGATGCTGTTATTCAGACATAAAACTAAAAGTATTCTAATCTTATTTTATGCTGTTTCAGTGCCAGTGTACGTCTACACACTGTAACTGTATTATAATATAGCAAGCAATACGTTCCGATGTGGCTTTAGCTGAGGAAGATGCCTTTAAACCAGCTCGTTTGGGTAGTCAGCTCCCCTTAAAGTTCCTTAAGAGCATTAGCACCACTGATTTTGCCATCCCAAGAGCCCTGTGCGCAGGGCTCTTCAGACATAACAAGGAGAGAGTAAAGGGGAAGTGCTCTGTGCTCAGCAGTGAGATTGCCTCTCCTGCTGCCAACAAGAGGGTGAAAAACTGGGTACAAGGACTCATGTTTCTGGGATAATCACACAACCCTGAGTAACAGCCATCTCCCTATGCATCTTTATTCTTCTCTCAGCATGTACAAGCAATTCAGAAGTTGCAGGACTGCTTCAGAAGTTTTCCTCAGACTGTTAAGGCACATTAAAAGGGCCATGGCCTTCTTACTTGCTTTGGTTGTGCTGTACTTCGGTGCTATAGGTGCCCATCAGCACAGTGCAGATTTTTGGCTGAGTTCTGTAGTGACTGTGCCAGTATATGTGGACCATAGGAAGTACCAGATGCACCCAGTGAGGATAAAAGTCTGAGAGTCCAAGAGATCACTAACACCCTATATACTGCAGCAGCTAAAATAAAGTGTCCGTGTTTTAGTTTATGTCAAAAGAGATACCATACTTCTAACTAAATATGAAACTGCCGGTGAGGCACTTCTATCTCTCTGTAGCAAGAATCCACAGGACTCTATGCAATCTGGTTAAAACTGCAAGGGATATTCTCAGAGGCTGACATAAAACACTCAGCCAGCCAAGAATCTGCCTGGCAATTGGCTGAAAATGCCCAAAGGGGAATTCAGCACAGTGTCCTCATTGTAGCTGGTATGGGGTGTCTGAGCATACTAAGTAACTTAGAGGTTAACATGCTATGGCCCCTGTCTTTTTAATTCCTCACCTCTGCCAGTCTACTAAAGTATTAGGTTTTCAGTCACCTCCCTTTTCCATTGATCACAGTCATGAGTACTTTAAAGCAATTCTTCGTCTTTTCCTTAAAATGGAAAAGCCACCACTGCTGTGAACTTCAGTAACCATGAATCACAACAGACTTCAAACTTGTAACATCAATTACAAGCACAGCTAATTGGATCACAGTCAGGGCTGTCTGATCTGACGGACACTCCTACCATTAGTTTTACCATGGATCATGGTGATTTCAAATGAACTGCTCTGAAGTGCTTTGGTTCTGGCCAGCGCCAAGTGTTCCTACGTTATCAGCTCACAGAACAGTCTGTACCTGCATGAACTCTTAGTGCCTAAAAGTCTGTCACAGACCTTTAGATAGGGGAAATCACCACACTGAGAACCGGGGAAAAAGAGACTGAACTCT
>NW_010575698.1:0-2558 GCF_000687285.1 Phaethon lepturus
AGTATCATAGTTGTCCTCCCCTGCTTACATTAACTGAAAACTATTAAAAGCATCAAGTGCCTCAGAACTAGTAGTAGGTGCTTTCCACCTGTCAGTCTTTGCCAGCATTCATTGAGTGCAGATACATCTTTTTTTATGTATCTCGGGGGAACTTTAACCTTGATAAAGGTTGCAAGTACACCATTCCCACTACCTGGGATATTATCGTAGTTTTACTACTGGTGCTGTGTATCTTTTAATGGCCACTCAGAGCAGTGGAGACAAACAAAAATCTCCTTCATTCAGTGCCTGAATGTAACTGATGCATGATGAGTAACAACTTTGCTAAACATTTTTGCCATAATTTTATTAGCATATATAAAAAGCCATTCCCAGTGATGAATAGACTTTCAATCATGAACAAATTAAACTCAGTTTAAAAAAAATTAATATGGAAACATATTCTTTTATAGTACATGGGATTGGGTAGATTACATATTTTTCCGTATGAAACGTTAACAGACATCTATCCTGTGTATTAACTGCAGTGGAAAACTCAATATACAGTCTGTTGGTCATAAAAGAAAATCAGGAGGCTTAAACTCCACCAGCACAAGATCAGCATCATAACAATATGTATCAGAGATTGATGTCAGATAAAAACAAAGCAAAGGAGCACTAGCTGGAAGAAAAGAGAGACAGAGAGGAGCAGAGACACGTTTGATGTGGCAGGAACATGAGCAGAGCGTGTGGTGGCTCCTTCTCAGTAGGAAACAGGGTGGAGGCAGTTCAGAGAAGCCCCTGGAGGCATCCAGCAGTGGCAGGTGACCGCTCCCACACCAAAGTGAATCTGAATTCTGTTTAGCAAGCCCTGCGTTATTTATCAGCATTAGGCATTGCACTGGTTACCTTTTAATTACAGGAAGAAACATGCTGAATGGTGTTTTGGCCATTTTTGCAGCATTCATGGTACATCTATTTCATGTGTAAATCCCTGTGTTAATGTCAATCTCAAAATGATCACCTGCCTTCTTCTGAGTATAAATTAATGGTTTTCCTTATACAAATAGATATACATGTAGATTCTATTAAATGAATTGATGACATCTTATAGCAAAGAAGTAACAATTATAGAAGAAAAGATTTTTAAAACATTTTCATAGCTCATGTGCAGCTAAGTAAGGCCCTTATTCAGGCATGGAATTTAACTATATTGTCTATGCAGAAAGTGATCCCTCTTTCATGTAGTTTGACTTGACTACCTGCAGCTTTTTCTTGACCATTAGGAAATGTAGATCTTCTTTCCCACCTTGTGTGAGAGGTAACAGGCTTCCTTCAAGTACATGGGCTGAGGCTTTCAGTATGTCTTTATAATATACAGGATTTCTGTGTAATTTAAATGTTATCATTTATAGAAGCACTAAGCCATTCTTGGAAGAGGGAGAGATCAGAAAGTGTATTAACTATCTCAGCTTTAAAATAATGTCTTTCAAACTGCATAATTCTGGGGACAAGCGTTAAAATCACGAAGACATAGGTCAATAAAAACTACCAAGGATTATTTCTTTCAGAGTACCTGGTTTATCATATCAAGTATAATTCAGTGTCTCTGAGGCACAAATAGATACCTCATTGAATATTTGGAAAAGTGTGATCTAAAGATAAAGATTAAATACTGAAAGGGAGAGGAGGGTTTATGCTACTCTTTCTTATGAAGGGGTATGAACTGCAAGATAATAGAACAGGAAAAACGTGGACATGTTCTTGTCATACTGACAGGTAAAAAACAGACACTTAAATCTAAGTTTGTATTGAATCACTGGTCAGAGTTATTGGTTGTGTATGTACAATGAAGCAGAAGCCTGATTAGCTCCCTGACCTCTTTCAGAAACTCTCCACTAATTCAGTAAAGTGCAGGACACCTCTTGACAAATGTACAGGACAAAAGTACAGGACACCTCTATTGACAGAGGTACAATGTCTGGGCTTTGAGCTGTCTGTCTTCGCCTAACTCTGAAGGCAACTTCAATTTGTTATTTCCACACCTTTCCAGTTCCCACCATGACACTAACTCCAGCTATCCCCCTGGAAAGTGCTCCCCAAAGCAGTTGTATTTATTTCCTTGTATTTGCTGACGTTTTAACTTCTCTACCTTGATCATAATTTTCGTATTGTTTTTTGTTTGTTTTGGTTTTGTTTTCTGGAAACTAAGTAAATTTTATCCTTATTTAATGGTCTGTTGGAGACAAGACCTGAAGAGTGACCTTTTTGCTTGCCAGTCTCATTTCCCAAAAGAATTTTAAAATCTTTAATCATCTTCTCTCTTTTTCAGTTCCTTCATTCTTCTGAAGCAATTAGGTGTTGAAAACAATAAAGGAAAAAGTTAGTGTAAAACTACATTACTTTAATCACTTAAATGTTCAGCTGGGAATCTCAGTTAAGGGAAAAATGTAAATATTTGCTTAGAGTTCATTTGAGACCTTCTCTGATGTTAGGGCTTCCCCTATTTTGTAGGCCAGCCGTAACTGACAATAAAAACATTCCAACAGGCCACCAACAGGATTTAACTCCATTCACCA
>NW_010575699.1:0-2574 GCF_000687285.1 Phaethon lepturus
TGAGAATTTGAGTGGCATGAAATGTGAAGTGTACTGTTACTTTAATTGTATTTTTATGCAGACATACTCAATTCCTATTAGTGGCAGGGTTGTGTTTGCATTTGGCCAGAGGCAAAGAATTACTAGTGGACAGTTTAATCAGGATGAAAGAAGGAAAATAAAATTAATGTAGCATGCACTAGGCTCAGACATTTGTGTTGGTAGAATTTTCACATCTTTATTGTGTGAAGCTTGGTCCTGTTTATATAAAAACCCAACAATGAGGGCTGAATGATTTCAGACTGGAGTTACAGTTGCCAGTTGTTCAGTTCAAGGGTTGAAGTTAGTAAAGGAATAATTCTAGTTTGCCTAAAAGTCTTTTTTTGTAGTCAGTGGTTAAAAATCAAGAGCTGAAGATGTTGCTGCTTTACTCCTGTGTAAATCCACCCATCCGTTATTTATATAATTACTGCTTTGAAGTCAAATGCAGATGGGGATCCTGCTGGGCTGGATAGCCCATAAATACCTTTAGGTATTTAGTAAATGCCCTGAAATATTTCATACCTGCACAGGACAGAGCAGAAAGTGGAATCAACTTGCCCATGTCCTGCCAGTGGCTGGCCAGTGCCTGTTCTGGGAGGGCAGCCCCAAAATGGGGATGACTGGACCAGATGTTTGCAGCTGTATGGGTGCAGCTGGGGTCACCGAGATGAGCCATGCTCCCCTTGGGGTACCTGATTCCTCCTGTCCTCTGACAGACACCTGAGATGGATGTGTCAGATGCATTGCCCCATAGCGGTGTCTACTCTGTGGAGAGAGATGATGAAGACTATGAAGACAGGTGGGGTTGAAGGCTGAGAAGTACCTTCCAGGTATTTAAAGTGGGTAGAGATGAATCCCACCGTATCTCCTGACACCCTGGGCACCAGCTGCATTGTTAGGCCAGCCCTGCCTGTGCTATTCATCCATCCAGACTTCCAGTCGATGCCAACTGCAGTGACGTTGACAACACTGTCAGTGCAGTATTTTCTGCAAACGTTAAATGGCCTGAAAAAAATCATAACTGGAGTAAAAGGAAAACTGGAAAAACTTATTCTGGCAAGTGATAGAATTTGTGTTTGTATTTCTATCAGCTCTGGCTTTCCTACAAGAATCCTGCCCTGACGTGATCAATCTGAGAGGAGGAATTTTCTTTGCCTGGTCTCCATTTATTTTACCATTTAATGCTGAGTCTGTTTAGTCAGGAAGGACTTGCTTCCAGACTGTGCAGTCAATGAACGATTCATCTTGTCCAAGAGCAAATTAAGCAGAGTGAATAATTAAATGGAAGCACTCGACCAATATTTCTCAGAGCTCTCTTAAACAATTCCCTACAGTCTCCTTGCATCCTCCCCCATCCTCACCCCCAGACAGCTTCAACCCATCTATTCAGCAGCACTATGTCCGGTGTCAAGCCCAGCCCATGCCAGTGCTGGCCAAAGGTTATTGCCATCTGGGTGGTCAATGTGAAAGAGTTGGTGGTCTAGCTCCTTGTTCCTGTGGGAAAATCTTCTGGACCACAAACCTCCCACTCCATTCAGCCAGGATTAATAAAACCTCCTTGCTGGGAATGGGATTGGGATTGATCGGGCAGAGTAAATAAGCTCACCAGAGGAGATGGCTCTTCTGGGAGAGAGGTGAGCAAGCTGGCTGGAAGCCTTTCATGCTGCTTCCTCATGGCATTTCTGCCCTGCAGTGAGATGCGGGGCTCCCTCCTCCAGCGCTGTCGGTCTGGCAGGCTTCCCTGCGTGAGCAGGGGAGGTTATAGGGAAGTGTTAAATGAGGCTTTAAAGCCAACCGGTTGCATCAGGAGGCTTCAGACCAGGATGGTCATGCCTCTTCAGGTGTATGTGGGGATGAATGAGATGTGTTGTGCAGACTGGGAGGCATGACGGTGTTGGTGTTACATGGCGAGCACTATTCACTGAGGACAGGCTGAGCATGAATGGGAATCTGAGCCATCCCAGTGAAATATCTTTATGGGCATCACAGGCTAAACAAGCAGTAGAGGTTTCTGCAAGCACGAAGAGCCATCTCCCCCTCTAGCCATTTCCTTCAAACTACCTGCATTGGCAGGGCAGAGCCATGAGGAGGCAGAGCACAATGAGTTAATTAAATGAAGGGACTCCCAACTCCAGTTACTCTGGAGGCAGCAAAAGTCAAAGATCCAACTGGGGACTGAGATGCAAAGAGCTCAGAGGCCACCTGAGACCCCCTGGCTCCTGAGACCACCACCATGGAGGCCTAGGGTAGAACATGATGAGATGATTGCTGAGTGATCTTGAAGGTGTCTTGAGAGGTGAAGGAGAACCTGACAATGATTGTTGATTTAGTTTAAGGAAGATTTTGGAAAGCGATGACAGCAGGTAAAAGATGAAGGAGAGGGGGACTTCTTCAATAATAACCCAATACATGCCATGCTTCTGTGCTAAACTGTTGCTAGAGTTGGTTTGGAATTTTTCAGCAGAAAATGCTGATGTGTCAAAAAAGAACACTTTTCATGGGATTTAGAATCATAGAATCATGGTTAGAAAAGACTTTTAAGATCATCAAGTC
>NW_010575700.1:0-2564 GCF_000687285.1 Phaethon lepturus
AGGGCCGAGCTCCCCCCGTGCCGGCGCAAGCGGCACCCCGCTGTCCCCCTCCAGGTTCATTATCAAAAATGTCAGATTTTTAATAAAAGAACAAAGACTGTTCTCGATTGGTTAACTGCCCGATGGCCTAGGCTGGATTGCCATTTAAAAAGCTCTGCTCCAGTTCGAGAGACTGCCAGGAAGCTGGTGTGTTCTTAATATTTGTTCATCGCGCTGCAAAAAGCAATAAGAAGAACAAGCCAGTCGAGGAAAAAACATTTCCTTAAATTATTTTTGCAATTAGTAACTTACAAGGATTTCTTATTAAAAAGTAAGAACTCAAAACTCAACAGACCGGTTTTAGCTTTTTAGAACGAAATGATCAGGGAGTGCCGAGTCTCTCCCATGCATCTGTAATGAAATATTAATGGGATAAAAGCTTTGAGTAGATTTTTAGAGCAGATTTTTTCCTTCCAGTTTAACATTTTAGAACTGGAAACTGTTCTCATCTGCCTCTATAAGAGCTGGTGAGAACCTTTTTGCCACCATGGCCATTTCCCACCGATTCTTCAGTCTTTATTTATAGGAGGAATTAAGAGAGAATTGGGAATGGAACAGGAGAGGAAATGCAAAAGACAGGTCAGAGGAGAGAGTGAGAGGTTGGGTGTGATAAAGCAGAGGTATCAGATGAAGAAAAGGAACTTGGGAAGACTTTGTACCCTACGTTCTAGAGAGAAAAATGCATACATGCACCCCTGACTTTTTTTAGCACAGAAACACAGGAGAGTCAGCCTTTTGGTTCATGCACATCTACAGTTTTAACACTGGCTTTACCACTTAAGCTCTTCTTTATCGCTTAAGGTCATAAAGCATTAAGCAGTACTGGCGATGAGTTAGCAATCCCAGAGAGGCATATTGCATTAGTGTTTTCTTAACGGTGTAGAAGCTAATTGGGAAGAAGCGTTGATTCTAATACCAGAGTTTTCTGGAAGGGATCTGTACTTGAAGACTAACAGCCGTAGAGCTTGCAGGGGCAGCCGCTCCTGCAGCCAAGCCAGGGGTTTGTACGGTGCCTGGCGGAGCCCCCGTTTGTGCCGTGCGTCGCTGGTCGTTGATTAGTCTGCCGCTGAGCTGGATATGAAAACGCAATAGAGCAACTAGACTTTCCCCGCCATTAAAAAAACCAGAGGATGGGGACCTCCAGCTGTGGGTTTATCTGCTGCACATAGTCTTAGACAACTTGTCGGACCCTGACGCCCTGCAAGCAGGGCTGAAGGGGTCACGGGTGCTCCGCGCGTTTCAGTGTCCTGTCAGGCGTCACCAAAAAGGAATCTCGCAGAAAAGGTTGGTTTGGTTTTTTTTTCCTTGCTTGCTTGTTTACTTTCTCTCTGATGCTCTGTTCTGTATTCATGTTTAAAATACAGTTAATGCAATCCCAGGCAGGGACCGGGAGGAAAGGCGTTGCAACGGGGGAACAATTGCTCGGCTAAAAGAAATGCCAAATTACAGGTATGCAGCCCCTGAAGGGGGCAAATAGGATTGATAGTGATTCCCATAATAGACCGCGTATTTAAAGTTCTGCTTTTATATCTATTCCAGTTATTGTATTTACTACAGTAAATGTCAGACGTACAGTTAATTACTGTGGTCGGTGATAAATAGGGTTGTGTTAACTGCTTAATGCGTGTACAGGTATACACGTTAGAAAGTCATTGTTATTTATGTTCTTCAAGGTGTTTCACCAATGTGAATTTTGACCTAGACTTTAGCTCTAGCTTATGTGCATTATGTACAAGCGTCTTTTAAATTAGATACCTCCAGGGAATAATGACCCTTGAAAGTGCTGAATCCCTCAAATAATACAGATAGATAGAAACTCAGGGAACCACTTCTGGATTTGACCCCTACTTTTAGTCGAAATCTGGATTTCTACTACTCTCACTCCTGGCTCTGCTTAACGATGCAGTTCTCCTCACGACGGCGTTCAGGATAAGGAAGTTCGTGTGAATGGCGTTATGGAGAAGGCAGTAATGACCAAAAAGTTTAAATGAATGTGACCTTTGGATCAGCAGCTAAACGAGATGGGAGCCCAGTCCTCCTCCTCTCCCAGGAACATGTTTTTCTCGATAGCAAAATGAACCCGGTGAAAACTGATGAAACATTTGCTGGTGGCTACATCCAGGGCTCCGCTGAGCTGGGCAAAGACGGGCTCGGTTCAGTCGCGCTCCTGGGGAGCTGCGGCTGAGGCTGGCGCGGAGGGGGCATTGCCCCGCGGCTTTGGCACAGACCCACGTTTTCCTCCCCACTGCTCCTGCACGGCCGAGCAAGGTGAATTTGGACCTGCGGGTGGGAACAGGTTTAATAACTTATCTGTGATTTACGGAGCCAGAAAGGTACTTGCGATTTCAGATACACGCTGATCATGGCACGAAGCTGGAGGCAGCGAACTGCGTCGTGGTCTCTCCGGAAGAAAGGGAGCTGTGCAGGCACGAGAGCACGAAGCGCGGCAGGTACCAGGGATAGACCCGGGGGAGCGGCTGCTGCGGCTCTGCCCCGGGCAGGTGTTGAGGCTGCCGAGGGCCGTG
>NW_010575701.1:0-2571 GCF_000687285.1 Phaethon lepturus
GGCGGGGTCTGAGGCGCCCCGCTGAGGAGGGGTGGTAAGGGAGCGGCGAGCTGAGGAGACAGCGGCGAGCTGAGGAGACGGCGCCGAGCCATGAGCGCCGGAGGCACGGCGCGGAGCAGGGCAGGGCAGGGCAGGCAAGCTATGCACACGAGGTGAATTCTGCTTGGGAAGGGCCGGAGCTGCCTGAGCTCAGGCGACAGTAGGGTGTGCAGCAGAGGAGCTATCGTCCTGAGGCAACATCCAGGCAATGCTGTGTAACGTTCCTGTGTATTCCTTTGAACCTAAGAGCTCCACAGTCAGTGCTGTTGCAGATTAAAGCCCTCAAAAGTTAGAAAACATGAGGAAGCTTGATCAAATCTTCATTCTCCAACCATACTTCAGCCCCTAGTTCCTTTGCTTTATGTGTATGTAATGAAAAAATGCAGTCTTAAAGCTGAACACTGCCTCTTTCAAAGCACAGGGTGCATGACGCTTACTGATTTAAAAGCCAACAATTTCCCCCCCACAAGCGTGGCATTTCTGCAAATAGGTATCAAGCCAGGCAGTGAGAAACTCAACAGTGAACAGCTCCCTAGAGGGCTCTGGGTTTGCCTGATTAAGCATGGGATCACTGCGACAACAGAGAAAGAACCCAGTTGCTGGGCCAGGTCCCCCTTTCTGCAACAGGGAGAAGGTCCTCCCTCCCTCTTCCTGCAATCCCACTGCCACGGCAATTTACAGCTGTACAATTCAGGCCTCACAGAAAATGGTCCCCTTTGTCACATGGTAGTGATTCATTTTTAGGGTAGAATTATTCCATACTTTGAGTAGGGCCTAGTGAGAAAATAGCATTTATGTTTGAATGCGAAACATACAATGAAGTGTTTAGAAAGAGTTACTGTGTTTTATGCTTTTTAACTTCTGCAAGCTGAATTTTGAGAAAGCAAACATTTTTCAATGCGCTCAAAAAATCCCCAACCCTAAATCTGTTTGTATTGTAAACTAATGCCCCAAAACCAAGCATGCTTCATGGGACACTGTGGTGTAATCAGAGAAACTCCCAGATAAAAAGAAAAGTAACATTTTGTGAACATTTTAGCCTATAAACCTTGTTGGAACCTAGTGGCAGGTGTCAGCAAGAGCGTCTGATAGGCCAGAGGCATGTATGGAAACATGCATATACCTCTATATGTAACGCTGTCTTGGTGCACAGTGACTTTTCAACCTTCCCAATGATGATTTTTTGTGTTCCATACAAGGAAGGATGCATTTGGAATGCTGGCTTTGAATCACTTGTGTCCAGAGCTTGCTAAAACACCTTCCACAAAGCTTATGTTTAACGATAGAGGTACAGAGAACTCACTCATGTGGAGGCCGAGTGAGTATTGCTCCGAGGAGCATCGCTGCAGCCTGCAGGCTGTTGTAATAGTTGCTGGGGAGCATCCTTTAAGGTTGCGCAGATGCTCTCTCCCTAGAGACCGAGATTTTGGAAACCTGGCAGGCCTCCGCCAGGGTGGGCTGATCATTCTGCAGCAGCGCAGGGACTGCGGGAGCACAGAGCTGCCTCACTCGGTCCTGGAAGAAGAGACCTGCTTCCCTCCCCAGAGCCATCAAAAACACAGGCCAGCTTCTGCTTGAAACTCTGCCTTTGGTGCTAAAAGCAGTTGTCAGACCTCAGGCGTGTAGCATCTTCATCCCAATGAATTGAACATTTTCTGATCAAACACTGCTGACGCACTCGGAGAAGCTCTGTTGGCAGCGCAGGAGCAATAAAGGGGCAGAGAGTCATCTTACAAGGGGCCGTAATTCGTCTTGTTTATTCAACTTAGTCCATCGTCCAGCAGGTGAGCTGCATACAAATTTGAAATGCACTCTTTTCACCATGTGAAAACAAGGTTAACTGGATCATCAAGGGAAATATTGTTAAAGTATTGACTATAAAGCAAAAAAAGTTGGAGAACAGCAATGACATTTCCCAGTAGCACAACGCTGGGAGGCCGACGCAGGAGGAAGGGAGTGCTCTGAAGGAAGCAGCAGAACCAACCAAAATTCACCCCTCCGAACTGTAGCTTCATACCAGCAGGGACCCGTGGCCAGCATTTTATCCTCAGCAAGCCCTGCCACCTGAGAGGTGCCGCCAAGGAAGAGCATTAGCTCCCTGTGGGGATCATTACCAGCTCTCTAGGCAGCAACAGTGAGGATGTCAAGGGGTCCCCAGCGAAAAGAATCAAAAGGAACACAGTCTTAGTATTTAATCAGATAAGGTGGTTCCTTAAAGTATTGAAGATTAAAAAAGGAGAAGTGGCCCTTTTGTAAGGGCCTGGTGAGACCCCTTCATACCTTCATGGTACCTTGTGACGGGGAGGAGGACATGGAGACGGATCGGGGAGGCGGCTGCCTAGGAGAGGGCTCAGGACGCTTGCTGGTGGTGTTGGCATGACAGGAGAAGGGCTGCCAGGCGGCGGGGCACGGCTGGCACCCACAAACGCTCCGCAGAAGTAGGAACGAGGAGAAGGTTTCTAACGGGAGGGAAAACGGGAGGGGGGAAACAACCCCACAAATCAACCGCCACCGTTTGCGTACAGGTAAAAA
>NW_010575702.1:0-2547 GCF_000687285.1 Phaethon lepturus
TCTATCTATCTATCTATCTATCTATCTACCTTTTCATAGTACATTTTCACCACTTTAACAGAGACACTCCTTAATAAATTTATGCCATAAAACCGTTAAATGTTAAAACCCCTGATATTAACCATCAAAATACAGTAAATGAAATTTCATGTTGCTGGAACATTTGTCCATGGAAATGGACTCTGAAATCTGAAATGGTTTTGAATAATTATTATATACAAATATATTTAATATAATTGATTATATTAATGACAATATAGTAGAATTATATCTGAGAAAATCTGTTCCCAGTCAGCTGCTTGTATTCAGCCCTCATTCTTTTTGCAGGCTTCTCATCAGTGGATGCTAGGATCACCCAATATTTGCTATTTAAAAATACTTAGATTTCATTACTGATCTCATGGAGGAGGTGATTAATTCTTTTAACTATATTTGAAGAGGAGACCTCAACAAGTATGGCAGTTTTATGTGGTTGGCAGGCTAAACACCTCTCTCTCTTGAGTACAGATAGTTTTCAGATCCTATCAGATGTCACAGATACTATTTCTTTTGATTGCAGAGTAACAAATCTCAGTAAGATTTATCAGAAGAGTTCCTTAAAGTTCCTTTCTGGATAAATAACATAGATATTAAATACTCACACTAAAAATGTATTTGACGTAATTTAATTGAATCTTTGCATGTAACTGAGCACAGAAAAAAAAATAATCCCAATTTCGATTGTGGAAAAACAAATATTACAATATAACTCATAACATATTCATGTGACCATATTTAGTTCTCATTTTCTGCATAAATCCCTTTGCAAAGTAACTCTTTATTACTAGAAGCAGATTATACATGGTATTTCAACTCAAAAGTTCCCATTCACTGTCTTGCAATAGTTACATGAGTCATGTGTAATTATATGACTCCTTGACTGGCTGATGCATGAAACTTATTTAGAAATTAAGCTTTCCAGTTGAAAACAGGATAGAATTTTCAGTTTTGGTAAACATACATAAAGTGTGATTTTTTTTTAGCCAAGGTAAATGCATTAGCACTAATATAACTGCAGTATGAATTACAGACAATTTGATAATACAGATTAATATTTCCTCCTTAGTTAGAATGAATTAACAGGAAAAAAAAATCTGCTATTTATTTGAACTGTAGAAATTAGTACTATAGGTTGGTCTTCAAACTCCAGAGAAAAAGGAATTAGACATGATTTAAAAAATGCACATTTATTTTCATGGAAGTCTTTTTGACTTGAACAACTTTCAGGTTTATTGGAGCAGATTTTTTTGCAGAATTTTAAGCTAGGGAAACTGTGTTACAATGTTTAAAAGTAGAAAGTATGGGGTTTACTTTTGACCAAATACTTAGCAAAGAGAAGAAAAGAATAAACCTGGACTGACTTTCCTTCTCATTAGAACCTATCCCAAGGCTGCCCAAACCTTTATGATGCTTGACCCAAGGAACTATTGTGAATTCTCTTTTTTGTAGCTATATGCTTGTTCTAGTTATATGTTTGTTCTAATATTAGAAAGTTTTACCACATTTCAAAAGGTAAACCTACTAAAGCAAATCAAGATACAGTCCTCTTAAACAACTCACCACTTCATAATCTTCTTGGCAGAGACATCAGTCAAAGATATCAGAGTCTGAAAAGCATTAAGCCAATTTAAACAAAGCAATATTTTGGCAGATTTTCTAACTGGTATTATGCCAGGTCTCTTTCCCATGCAAAGTCGTTTGGTGTCATTTTGCTTTTCTACTTATAATGTGCAATATGTGCACAAAAATGAGAGGACTTTTAGTATTTGCAAAGTTTGCTAGTCACAACACTTTAGGAGTCTTGCTTGGATGTGGATGCCATTTCCATTGTAATGAGTCAGGCAGATAAACTAATTTTCAGTAAATGGCTGGATCTGAAAAGAAAGTGGCTTCCAACCATTAATTTTTACATGTGGGATAATTAGCAATTGTTAGCAATCCCACCATTTACATGTGCTGAAGTAAAAAGGCAGAATCATTCATAGCAATAGTTATGTTTAGACTAGTAACGAGATGAGCCAGGGAGAGATGGAGAGACATTTTTGAATGACCTACGCATGGGGAAAGTGTGAACTGGAGTTTGAACTTTATCAGACACCAGACAAACCCACTCGTTAGTCAAAATTGCTCTCTACTAGACAACCTTGTTATAGTTCAGTAAAGCATTCAGCCAGACACAAGACACAAAGCCACTGGAAACCAAACATTAGTTCTGATGGTCGTGGAACGGCTTTAATTTTGTGTAATTAACCTCAAATGGGAAACATGTGCACTTTCCTTCTGTAAGCTTTTGCAGAATGATGGGCTGTTTAAGGGATAATAGTTTTGCAAGAGGTAGGTTATGCTGGAGATGCTAAGTTTCTTTCTAAGGCCTGCTTAATTTTTTCTATCTCTTGGTTATTTAGAAAATGTTTTTAAAGGTGCTGATGATCATATGTAAGTTGACCTGAAGAGACATACTAAATAAACACACATTCTTGCCATAGGTTGCTCCTAATTGTTCCTTCT
>NW_010575703.1:0-2589 GCF_000687285.1 Phaethon lepturus
AGGACATGGCGGCTTGATCGGTGTTTATGTTCCAGTTGTTCCCCGGAGATCGCTGCTCCTCGCAGGGTTGTAACTTGCCTGGCACCGTGCAAACCGGATCGAGGGACAGCTCCTGGGAGCTGGTGGGCTGGCATGCCAGGGAGGTGGGGAGGGAAGTGATGTGCTCGGGGTCTCAGCACGATTTGGCGGAGAGACCACAGATGTGCTCTCCTGCCACCTAAGACAAAGCCCTCTCCCCTCAGCCATGCTGCTTCTGAACACACAACTACAACTTCCAGTGCCAACCCATGAAATATTATCTGTAGAGGTGGAGTTGGAGATGCCCTAAGAGCCCAAGGTGAAGAGAATGAAGGGATGAGGCCAGGGTGGTTCTTCATGCACAGTTCCAGGTCCTTTCTCCCTCCCAAGGACTGCTCTGTTCATGTAAGGAGACCATCCTTAGTGCCACTTGCTCACAAGGCCTTGCTTGTCTTTGAGCTTTTACCTCCCCCCCAAGTGAAGCAACTAGCCCTGACAGCCACTGCAACCACACCGTGTCTTTCCTCAGCCCATCCGTGGCTTGGGAAGGATGACTTTCCGTCCCTTCCCTTGGCCCATTCCTGGTTTTTGATGGTCTTGGAGATACACGATACCCAAAACTGTGCTGCAGTGTGACACTGCAAATGACCAACTAATTAGGCAAAGAGGAGTGCCATGAATTTAGATTCTTCTTTAGGGCTCACAGACAATTAGTAATCTTGAATTTGTTAATTGAAAATTGCTTCCTCTGTTGTTGTTCTTTTTGTGGAGGGGGATATTTCCTGCTTTTGGACTGCATCGCTGGATCTATAATAATGCACTTTGTACACTAGTGCCAGGCACATTTGTAATTGGCTACCCTATTAAAGAACACTAATGATCTTACAAGTGTTCACAAATAATGAATAGAATGGCCCCTTGCTGAATTGAGTAATTTATTCACTGACATACTTGCAGATCTGTTTTTCCATTATTTAACCTAGCTTTAGTTTTCTGCCAGCCTTGCAGAGTTGACTTTGCTTTTAGCCATGCATTGGAGAGAATATGGGTCACAAGAAACATACTGTTCATAAAAATGTAGGGCTGCTCCATGCTGGCTCTTCTCTCATCAGATGTACATGGTAGGATTTGGAGGGTAAGAGGCAGCAATTTTAGTCTCAATGCTGCTCCATTTGGTGGTGTTGGGATTCTCCTGAGGCATAAGGAGAGCACCAAAAGGCCAGAATTTGGGGAATGCACTCTGGAAGGTTATGTTGATTTTCTCATTTAAATATGAAATTCGAGAAAAGTCTATCAATAATATGGAGTGGCAGGATGGGTTTTCCAACTGCTGTTCCTCGCAAGAGAGGGAACTGAAACACAGCCCTGTGCAGTTCCTGCATGCCATGAAACTTTGGGCAACCGTTTTGCTGCTTCCCTACCAACCACATTGTGGCAAAGGCACTTTGCCTTGAAAGAAGCAGCTCATTTGAGCTTGCAATTTTATTTACATACAAAAAGCCTTGTCCTAAAGCCTTGTTTAGTTACAACTAACATGCAGAAGTGTGCAGTTCACAGGTCATCCATGACTTGGGTTGTAAGGGATAGAAAATTCACTGCAGTAGCAGTTGACAGTCCTGGGCTTGTTTTTGTTTGATTGCAGGTCTTCCCATTGCACTATGATGACTCTTTTGCATGGAGGATAATTGTGTGGGGCAGCTACCTCTGCCTCATCTCAGGCTTCTGCAGCCTACATCTGTTCTCCTGAGTCTTGTGAAGGTGTGCCAGGAGGAAATATTCCTTAGGGCAGAAGCCAGCCATGGTGTATGGGGGAAAATGGTAATGCTGGACCATAACCAACAGGGTGTGTTCAAGAGCTGACTTGGGTCAGCACATCTGGAGATGGATTTCCTATGTCTGGGAGCTCGGTCTCTGTGCAGCTTAGTGACCACATCACCGTGGAGTTTCAGTGTGTGATGTAAACTGAATTTGGGCTTCCAAATCTTAAGGAAGGAGGTTGGATCTTGGTGAAGTGTGGACCAAGGGAATGGCTTTGCACGAGGGGGTTTGTGGTGAGGTTATGCTGGTCTGATGGCCAAGTGGGCACATGGAGATGGGCCATGAACTCGGGCCCTTCCTGTGAACCTGCGGCACTGTCTGTGCCCGCTGCCAGCATGCCATCCCATGATCGGCTTTACTCAGCCCTTCTCACGGGCCCTTTGCAGAAGGAGCACACTCCTTGGTGATTTTGTGGAGGATGCCAGAGCCTGCTTTTGGGAGGGGACACAGGACCTTATCCTGAGGGCAGGAGGAAGATGCCAGACCTTCATGTTAGAGGAGGATGCTGGATCCTGCTTTGGGGGGATGCTGGAGTGTTCTTTTGTGGGGATGATGCCAGATCCTGATTTTTTGGGGGAGAGCCCAAAGCCTGCTTTTTTTTCTTTCGGGTGGGGGGTGGCCAACCCGGATTTTTCAGGATTTTGGCCGTGTGTGTGTGTGTGTGTGTGTAAGTGCGAGAGCCTGATGTTGGAGGGGGACACCGAGGGAGGCCAAGGGTTAAGGGGGCGGGCGGCGGCGGGCGGGGCCGCGCTG
>NW_010575704.1:0-2556 GCF_000687285.1 Phaethon lepturus
GGCCAGCAAATTCCTGGAGGGCAGAACAACAAGTAACTGAGCAACTAGAGCAGTTAGGAAAGAGGTTTTAATGTCACTGACCCATCTGCCTGCTGCTGGTGTGTCACTGACTGAGGTAGGAAAAGTTTCCCTGCCCATTGTAATAGCAATTAGCTATGAAATTAAATAGCCCCTCCACGGGGCTCTGAATAGCAAATAACAGGGCCCAGGTGCTGCTACAGGTGTGTGGGGACAGCAGGTTTGCAGCACTCCCAAGGTCTCAATGGATGACCCGTCTCTGCACACCTGGCAAGGGAGTCTGGGTGCAGAGCAGCAGCAGTTCCCTGGCATTAAATGCTCCAGCCCAAGCATGAGACTGTTCTTGGCTCCTCCAGGAGCAATCAGGTGCTTGTCCACACTGGTGGTAACAGGTCCTGTCTTGGGATTTGCTCCTGCTTATAATCATGCTCCTGTCCTTTTTCTTACCAGGAACCAGAGACCGGCACTGTTGGAATACCTTCCACAAGGCTGGCAGCCCCAAAGCTTGTCAGATGATACACAGCATCACTTGGCTGTAGCGAGGAGGTCTAATCAGAGAAGCAGTGAGCAGTAGCTAGGATAGGGTACGTGTTCTGTTGTCTGCAGTGACTGGTTTTGCTTGTCCTGCTCCTTCAGCTCTGTAAGAATTCAAATGCAGACACCAATCCTGAAAGCAGGGAAGCTTTAACAAGTTTGGGTAAACATTTTTGTGAGCCTCAAGGGCAGACTGGAAGGAAAGGGTATGATGTGGAATAGCTTCCGTGGGCTAGAGGGCCAGGACAAGCCAGTTACACAGAGACAAAAGCACCATGATGCACAGAAAGCAAGGTTTCAAAGTTTAAAAGGTCTCCAGTTTTAAGCCAACGGACTGTGCAGCTGTGACCTGGCTATGGAGCACTGAGCCAGGTATCGGACCTGGGATTCAAGAGGGAGTGGATAGATACCGTATGTGTGATGTGCATACGTAACAGCTGGAGAGGCGTTTTAAGAGGACTTCCATGGGAATACAAGCAGCAGGACTGAAGTGCTGCCTGCCTGAGGAGAAATGCAGGAACTGGGGCAGCCCCTTGCTATATCAGGGAGAGAGCAGGAGGAGCCAGCTGTGCACACACTGTGCTCTACTGTAAAAGCAGCACCTGGCCAGTGCCATGAGAAGGATGGGGAAACAGCCATCACAGCACCTGTGACTTCTTCTGCTCCCCTGGCTTCATGTAAGACTATGCAAAGAGGAAAGGGTGCTTGCAGGAGCCTGCCTTCAGCTTCACTCTAGGGCCTGCCTGGGCCCCATGATATCTGCGGAAGGTGTCAGAAGGCTGCATAGACATCAGCGCTCTGGAGTGGCTTAGAAAAAACACAATACTCTTTTTTTCCTAAAAAGGGTTTGAGAAGTAAAGGTTTCTCATTTGCAAATGGGAGCCTGGCCGTGGGCAGTAATGAAAACACAGATCATCCATTTTACAGAGAGACTGACTGTGCTCTGGATTGATGTACTGCTTAATCTATATTAGATAACATGAGCAAATAAGATATGAGACAGTGCAGCATATTCAAGTGTCTTCATTCTGCCCTGAGTCCCTTATCAGGGAAAATAATTTTGATTGTATCATAGATGATGTGGACAATGGGGAGGAAAGGAGGAGGACTTACATTTGAATACCCCTTTTCACAAAGGATCTGTTCTAGCAGAGCTGAAAAGCAGGTGAACATCCCAATTCCTCCTCCAAAGCACACTGCCAGGATTATGTACGGCTTGTTTCTCAGGAGCTAAAGAAAGAAGTTAAGGTATAATTTAAACACGTGGAGGGGCAAAAAAGACCTGGCTGCAACTGTAGACTTGAGGGTCAGTGGCTCTGACCCCTCAGTTGGAAATGTTGAGAGGGCAACCCTATGATCATTAGAGGAGTTTGGTTCTCTCCTCTCAGTTCAGCCAGAGGACAAGTTAAAATGGGAACCATGAAGAAGGATCTCTTCAGTGCCCAAATTCTTCCTTCACTTTGCCCTGTGCTGTCCTACCTGTTACCCCATCTGCTCAGAAGGCTTAGGTTTTGTGGTCCTCTTGGATAAGCACAGGTGTGCCTGTTTGAGCTAGACAAATGGCAGCCAGCCTACAGCTGAACAGTCAGATAGTGTCTCTCGCAGCTTTGCTGTGAGCAGCTTCCACTCCCTGAGGAAGGCAGGCATCCTGGTCTCCTTCAGGGAGCTTTCCATGCTGGGTTTGATAGAGTTCAGAGCCTGCTTTGTCAGCAGATTCCCCAGCATATCCCTGTCTGGCAGGGCTGCATCGCTCACTCCAGCCCTGGTTTCTCTCTGTGTTACAGCACTTACCATTTTGAGCCCTGTGAAGAATGGCTGGGAGGTGGAGTTAGTGGCACTGGCTGAAGGAGGCGTTGGAGGAACCTTTTCGCGAATCCCCACAGTTGCTAGAGCGCAGGCTGTTACTGCTGGGATGGCATAAACACCCAGCTACACAACACAAAGTAAAGACATGTTACCAGTCTTTCCAGCTCCATTGCGTCCAAATAAATAGATCAGCTGGAC
>NW_010575705.1:0-2557 GCF_000687285.1 Phaethon lepturus
GGCGGCTGGATGGGGCCCTCAACCGTGTCCCTGTGGGCTTCTACCAGAAGGTCTGGAAGGTCCTGCAGAAGGTGAGCTGGACATCCGGCTGGCTCCTCTCCATGCATGTGAGCCCGTGGTCCCAGGCACCAGCCTTGCCAGGGGGACTTAGGCACTTGGGGATGGTCCCCGATGTGGTGTAGATAGGTGCTTCATGGACAAGGCCTGTAGCTGGCCCTGGAAAGCTGTGGAAGAGCTGGAGCTGTTTTGTAGGCATGCAGGACCTACCTCATACTGTGCTGCCCCTTGCAGAGGGGAGCTAGGTCTGCTCAGGTGCTTTATACATTAGTCAGGCAGGGGCAGGGCTGGAGCCACAGCTGAAACAGCTTCAGGCACAGCTCATCCTTGGCATGGTAAGCCAGGGAGCAGAGGCCCATGCTGTGTGCAGGAGGGCTCTGGCTGATGCCGAACTGATGGGAAAGGAGTGATGCTGTGCAAAGAGTCAGGAGATGGAGCTGGGGTCTGTGGGCAGCACGCACCAACGCTCAACTGGAAGCAAGTTGGTGGGCTAGACCTATGTGTCTTAGCACAGTGCTTCTCCAGGCCATAACTATGGTCTTTCCTTCTTGTTCTGCAGTGCCATGGCCTCTCCGTGGAGGGCTTTGTTCTCCCCTCTTCAACAACCAGAGAGGTAGGAGGTTTATGTGAAGGGGGAACAGGGCAGATGGGTTGGTGTTGAGTGCTAGGTTGCCCTGGGTGAGTACCAAGCATAGCTCAGGACTTGTGCTGGTGATACGGTGCTCTAGGTGCCTTTCTCTCTCCCCCCTCACAGATGACCCCAGGGGAAATGAAGTTTGCTGTGCATGTGGAGTCAGTCCTCAACCGTGTGCCCCAGCCAGAGTACAGGCAGCTGCTGGTGGAGGCTATCTTAGTGCTCACCATGCTGGTGGACATGGAGGTGCACACCATCGGCGGCATCATAGCTGTAGAAAAGATTTTGCAGACTGCCAATGACCTCTTCTATGAGGAGCAGGTAGGGGCCAGGCCTCACGCAGGGGCCACAGCCTGCACCCAGGGCTGCTGGCTGCGTTCCTCACAGCTGCACAGGGTTCACCCACCTGGAGGGGTCCTGCTTGTTGTCCCCATTGTGTTCACGGGGCACAGCAAAGATGTAGTGTCCTCCTCCCACTGCATACTGTTGATATGTCACACTGCAAGAGTAACGGAGGATGCTTGGGGTGGAAGCTGGTGAGGGGGCTACCCTTATTCCTAATGCTGCCTTTCTCCTTCCCTGTCCAAAATCCAGAAAGCCCTGGGCGCTGATGACCACATGCTGGAGAGGGATCCCACCACAGGCATCTGCAGCCTGCTGTACGACAGTGCACCGAGTGGTCGGTTTGGCACCATGACCTACCTGTCCAAGTCAGTGGCCATGTACGTGTACGACTTCCTGCCCACTGATGGCTGCTCCATGCAGTAGCTCTTGCAGCTCCTCTCCCGAGGTTGCAGGTGCCGTGGGAGGGTTGTTTCATACAGCTTTTAAAGATGGGCATTAGGCTAGTTTGCAGGCAGCCTGTGTGGCCACCTATCTTTCCAGTCCTGGCCTCTTGGTGGGTGAGTGGCTCTCCCAAGGAGCTCTGCAGGAGGCACACGTGCTAAGTTGACCTGTGCCTGCATGCAGCCTGTGGAGCAAGGGCTGGCAGGGAAAGGGTGAGCTTTGAATCCTGCTTGTGTTAGAAGTGTCTGCCTGCACAGCCTCTCCTGGGCCATCAGCTCCAGAGGGCCCTGTGTTTGAGGGAGACAGAAAGGGCCCACCTCACCAGGCGAGTGTGCTTGGCATTGCAGTGCTCCCTGGCCAGCTCACGCTCTCCCTGCCTCCAGCAGATTTGAGGTTTTTAACCTGTTCTGTGCTGCTTTTTATTCCAAATCTGCAGAGTTTATACTAGCGTAGACTGGAGCTCTTGCTCTTCCTGCTGCTGATGGAAAAGATTTGTTAGAGGAATAGGGGATGCTGCCTGAGCCTCTCTCCCAGCACACCCAAAATCAAAACAATCCAGCCCAGCCACAGCTGTGCTGCTTGGAAGTAGGCAGCCCATCATACCCCTGTCAGGGGTCCTGTGTGCAGAGCTGGGGAGGCTGTGGGAGACAGGAGCATCCCAAAATGGTAACAGGTCCCTGTTACCACCTAGCGGTGAGGTCAGGGCTTCTGGCTGGCTGGGGGATGCTGATGGCAGCCCCTCCATGCTGTCTGTTCTGTCCCTGGCAGTGTTGATAATGCCTAAGTCACAGGTTCCTGACTTCATACATGACCTGTGAAGCAGCTCTGAGCTGGCTGCTTGGCTTGGCATTAGTTGTGCCATCAGAGATGTGCTCTTAATGCTCAGCTCTGGCCTCTGCCCCAGCTCCCACAGCCTTGCACAGGAGAGGGGTGGTGACTTCAGAGCGAGTCCCAGCTCCGCTCTACTCTGCGGGTCAAACCTCACATAGGATAATGTAGTTGGACTGATGGGGATCATGCACACACACCACAAGGTGGTGGGGGGAGTAAGGTCATAGAATCATAGAATAGTTTGGGTTG
>NW_010575706.1:0-2558 GCF_000687285.1 Phaethon lepturus
TTTTTTTTTTTTAAGGAAGAATTTTTTTTTAAATGCAACCTTTTCAAAAGCATTTGTGACAATTCCTGATCAGGGTTCAAGGCATAGTTCTCCTGGTTGTCCTGATGGAATCCATATTTTCTTGTGAATGTGCAGTTTGTGTAAATTACAGTATTTTTCTCAGCAAGATTCCCTTTCCCACCCCAGACCCTTAATTTTTTCTTTGTCCTTTTGTGATTACAGCAGAAACAGGACGCAACTGACAGAGGTGAGATATGTGGAACTTCTTCTGCATAAGTCCACTTTTTTATTAACAAATCCTTCTTTTTAAATGGAAAGACCATGATGGGGCCAAACAAATCCATCTAGTTCAGTAGCCTTTCTTTGACACTAGCCAGCTGAGGGTGGCTAAGCAAAAAACAGAAGAAAACAGGCAAACTCAAATGACCTTTCCTTGGGCAAGGCTACATAACTGCCAGCAATCAAGAGTTCAGAGAATTCTTGAGCCAGAGGTTGCATCTGGGCTATTGTTTTTGATGTTCATCAATGGACCTATTCTTTGTAAAATTCTGTATTGCTATTTTGAATCCATTTATATCTCTTGGCTTCCACGACATCCTGTGACAGTGGGTTAATTATGCTTTTGGTGAAAAAATTACCTGCCGCTTTTTTTTCAAACACCGTACCTCAAAATTTCAATTACTGTACCCTCTTGCATGGTAAGAAATAGTGAATAAATGATGCCTATTCACCTATGGCGCCTATTCACCCTCTTTATATCAGTCAATATAGCAGGTTTGCTGCATTAAAAATCTCTTTTACCAGCTGAAGAATTCTTTTGCTATTTCCATATCTATCATCACCTTTGTCAACCTTTTGTCTGCATCTTTTCCACTTTACTGTATCTTCTAGAAATGGGGTGAGCAGAACTGCAGTAGACTGCAACAGCTGTGGAAACAGTCTTGGTGCATCTAACATCAAATCACATACTTACATTGTAGGTTTCCCCAAATGCCAGACTGAGCCCCATTTGTTGGACTAGAGAAAATTCTTAAATATGAAGTTTCTGTTTATCTCCTTCTACAGCATACCACTTTCAGGACCATCTCTGTGTTTTGCTTTTGTTTAGTGATTTTTATTAGGGAGAGTGATTAATGATTTTGGGGGTTACCAATAGTTTATGTATTATGTGCTTCCCAGCACTGTCTTCAGTTTCTGGCTCCTCTCTCTTTCTCACACTTATGGCAACATGATATCCAAGGGAAATCAATCATAAAAATAACACATCCCTATTTTGGGTGTTATGCTGCATTAGTCTCTAAGGAAAGCTCTCTCTATTTACAATTTTATAGCATACTTAGGTTTTTTATCTGAGCCGACACAACCCATTCAAAGATAAAGACATCAATTAATTAAGCAGTTGTTGAGATCAGAAATCTGACACCCATATGGTGTCAAATTAGTGCCTGAAAGCAGTTAACTGCCAAGAGAAATACATGCATCTGTTGCAAGAGATTAAAATGAAGTATCTATTAATTACTGTGAGTTTCTTGATTGACTTCAAAATTATATTGCTGAACTGATTTGCTTTGTGTTACTCATCTTTAATGTCATCACTTGTAAATAAAGACTTGCTTGAAAAATATCAAGTTCCAAGCAAATGCTAAGTACCCTCCAAAAAGCAAGCAAAGGAAACTCAACTGTGAGGAGATGCCACAAAGCATGTGCTATGGTTTTTTCCATTGCTTCGAACTACATAAAACCAGATGTATGCAGGACAGAAATGTTGCCTGATATAACAATGAGTAATAAAGAGTATCTCACAATCATAGGATGCATGACACAATAACGAATTGTATATTACATGCTTAAAAAACACAATTAAAACTGTCAATTTCTTTCCAGTGGAAGTTCATTGGCAGAATTGTGATACAACAAAAATTCCACTTCAGGTCTTTCATGCTATTTTCCTGTTTTCATGCACCCACAAATAAGAAAAAGTGCAGATGTTAGAAGCACACACACTGTCTCTCTCCGTATCCAAGGAAATAATTGTTTCAAAAGACACAGTTATCCGGTTATCACCAACTTATTTTTAACATCCTAAAGTCAAAACTACATCTGCTTGGATAACATTGGATGGCAAGTCAGACGTGCCTGTCTCAGTCAGGCCTCTTGATGCAGAAGGAAATATTCCTGCTAACTTAAACGGTGACATTCTTTCTTCTGAAGCAATGACTTGGTATTATTTTTATGAGGACATATATTCTGTTTCTTTAAACACGTAGCAGGAAACCAGGCAGGATGGGGATGGGAAAAGAGTCTACAACAGCAGTCCTACAGGGAGGAGAGACCGAGAGCGCGTGCACACGCGCTTTTTAAGGAAAGCACTCATCTCCTTATTTCAATAAATATCCTCGTACAGGTGTTCAGAAAAAAAACAGGCTGGGAAGCCTCTCACTGCCAAGACTGGGGAGCACACTTGGATTTTGTGGGTGCAATGCAAGTGGGGCATACACTTCTGAACATAAAAGTCTTCTCTTGCTTACCTAATACTCAGTCTAAATAACTCCCACCCA
>NW_010575707.1:0-2589 GCF_000687285.1 Phaethon lepturus
CCATTTACACTGCATTTGAATGATGTGCTATTAGCTAACATTCATCTAAGCTTCTGGCTACAGCAGCATGTGTTGTAATGCCCGTTGAGTTGATTGACCTGGTTTATCCATTGAGGCTGAAATAGAGGTGTATGGCTCCTTACTCAATGTCACTTTTTTCTATTGCTAACAGTTTTAAATTTTCAGAGAACAGATAAAAAAAAGAAGCAGCTCTCAGTAATGTAGATATGTTGGACTTAGAAAGGAGAGCAGAGGGAGAGATGGAGGGTAAGAGGAAAAAACCTCTTTACTTATCCTTTTTAGAGATGGAATGTATGTGGCCCTAAATCCATAAAGTAAATAGCGTACTTGGAATTACAACTTCCAAGCAGTTAAGACAGTCTGCTCTGTTAATAATAGCCTCATGATCCTTGACAGCTCTCAAGATCGTAGTTTTTTCCAAAGAGCAAAAGCTGGAAAATTGTAACATAAAACTTTAACCCTGTTTGCAAGCATAAAAGAAAAGAATATAATTGTACTTATGTAAAAACAGCCTAAGTAGAAATAGATTTCTTATGGATTTTTAAAGGAGATAGTGAGAGGGGAAAAGCCCAAGAAGCAGTTTCCTTCTGAATGTTGTTGTACCTTCAGTTCGTACAGCTTAAGTTTTTCTTTGCCAACGAACTGTTCCCCTGTGATCAGCAGATGACATTCACTATCTGGAAGTAAGAGTAGGGAAGGATTTTGGTCTTCACTGTTGTGCTAACTCATATGGGGATTAAAAACTGGTAACTCCTCATGATAAGACATAAACTACTGTTGGTGAGTGTTTATCTTTGATAAATCAATAGAAAGCATGCTCAGAGTATCATGTTTTTGTTTTTGTTTTTTTTTTTTTCAGTGCTGGGTTTGTCAAATCTAACACTTCATTTATGAGAGAATTCTGCACTCAGAAATGTGGATAAAATATGTATATGTGACCAAAAGAAGAGAATCTTTTTAAAAAATTAAAACAATCAGTTGTTAAGGTCAGATTAACAAGATGTTAAAATACAGATGATCAGCGTGTAGTGGCATAGGCAACCAACATGATTCAAAAGAACCATTGACTTAGAGCTGTCTTGTGTTCTAGGCTTTGAAAAAAAATTAATTGCAGTGTATTTGGGTCTGACCTGAGTTCTATTCACAAGCTGTTTTTTCCCTGCATTGGTCTCCTTTTGCCTTGCTTTTTTATTCCAGACCTTATTCTGGTTTCCTTCTCCTGGTATTCCTGTGAGGTTTATCCCCTGAAGCAGCTGTCGTGTTAACAAGGAGTCTCTAGAGCTTTCAGTTACTAACAAGAAACTTTTCAGTGTGAAAAATGGCATTTTTCAGGGAAGTAGAATTTGATTGGATCTTCAAAGCTTATCCTAGAAGAAGAGAAAAGCATACGTGAGAAAAGGCCACTCCCTTGTCAAATCACTCTTCCAAAAACATGAGTACGTTACAGTTTTTAGATGTAGTAGCAGAACAAGTTCTGACTGTTGAAAACTTCCCTGCGTTTGATGGAAAGAACTATTTTGGATGGAGTATCCTATAAATGCCTTGTGCAGAAAGTGATGGTTTCAGGCTGAAATAGTCATAAGCAACTGAAAGGAAGTTTTTTTGTAGGAGTTGGCCAGGCAACCTTCACGGTCTGCTCGTGATAAACATGCAGGAACTTGACACTGTTATTGAAAGGTCCTGTCTTCTAGAACAGAAAACATAAGACTCATAATTCATTCTCTGTCTTTTCTGTTTTGGGATTTGGTGAATATGATTCATTCTATTTGGCTGACGGGACCTGTCATCAGAGCCATGTATTTCTGTACTGGGTCCATCTTTTTGATGACAAGCTTGAAAACATAGAAAGCTATGCTTTCTATATAGAGTCCTAGAAATTGATGTTTTTACTTGGTAACACAGTGTTTCGTCATGTTGGAGTCACTGTCACTAGACAGAATCTCATTTAAGTAGAAAGGACTGCCAAAAAGACTGAGATGTATAAATTGAAATGTAGCTTGAAACTGGATGATGGGTTCAGTTTCTTTCAGGCTACTCCCACAAACAGCAGTACAGATGTTTTTCTTAAATCCTTTACTAAAATTAATTTCCTGAATTCTCCTACTTGGATTCTCAAAGTTAGGCATCTAATAAATGTGATGATAGTTTTAAAAACTTATGAACACCCATATCTAATTTTTTGACAATTATACAAACTGTGGGTGCTTTGTAAGTCAGGCTGCTTTAGGTGTTTTTTTTTAAGCACGATGTGTGAATATTTAGTATACAGATAGAGATTAAATACCTGCAAGTCCATTTCATTGGGAATTTGGTTAGAAGAAAAATAAAAATAAACATAAGCCTAGGAAAACAACTAGGAAGCTTGCAAATAACCAGGAGGAGAAATAAAGCTGAGGTAAAGCTGCTTATTCCTAGAGACAGAATTGTGTTTGCTGATACAATTTATTATTATTCAGTATTGTACTAATATTTATAAGAGGCAGAAGTTCAGTTTACATTCACAGGGTTATATGCATCATGATGTATAAGCAGGTTATACGTTATTGTGGCTTGTTAGCGTTGTGTGAT
>NW_010575708.1:0-2576 GCF_000687285.1 Phaethon lepturus
ATTCTTCTTAATTCTTTAATCTTCTTAAGAATACTTATCTTAGAAACTGCACTTTTAAGAAAGTATCTAAAAAGAACAAAGTTTGAAACAGAAGAAAATACAGTTATATAATCATGAAAATTACTTGATCTTGAATTCTTCCTTTTATTGAAAACAGCCTAAACCTCATTCTAAACTAAGTTTTCCACAAGGGGATTTCCATTCATTTCTGCAATTTAGGCACTATCCAAGTACCCAGCAATGAATGCTAAAATGCTACATAAACCCTGACTGAAGCAAAGTTTGAATGAGAAGCAAAATGATTCTGTATCGTATATGTGGTATTATTTAAACGGTAATTGCTACAGAATGCTGATCCAAAGGTTTCAGATGTATTGATGAAGTAACATAGTGCCATGTATTCCTACCCAGTAATAACTAGAACACATACTAAATATTGCTAAAAATAACTGACATAATTATATTGAACTGCATATGAACCACTCCACATAGAGGCTATATTTCTTGAAAGAAGTATTTCCTCATCTTTTAGTAATATACTGACCGACAAAGAGCCTTTTGGCTTGTGTAAACCTGCAACTCACGGACAGACTGTAAAATCACACCTCCAAGATTATTTTCAAATAGCACTATTTTTCATTTAGGCAGAAGTGGAACTCATGGGGCTGGGAACACGGCAGTAGCATACTTGGGATCTGTTCCATTTTCAGTGTTTATACCCTGAACAGTTCCACAGCAAGGCCATGCAATATGGCTGCATAATGTAGCCAAGCCTGTACTAGTCTGTTAAGCAGCCTCACACAAAGTAAAATTTAAAAAACATTAGGGCCACGTGCAGGGTACAACTACTGCACCCATGCAAGGAGGATGCTATACTACAGGGCTGAATGCAGCGGTGCTGTGGAAGGAGAAGCTGTGCAGGCATGCGCGAATTGGAACAAAACCAAAACGCTGCTACCAGGAGCAGGTAAGAGGTGGCTTAGAGTCCCTCGCCCTGCTCAGTAAATCTGTGCCTAATATCGTGCCTGAAAGGTGCTCCCAGAGTGGATTTGCTTTATGTTTGAATCCAGACAAAAAGCTATCACTATGTTGGGAGTTTTTTCAGGGTTCTTGTGTCAGTCAAGGGTCCTGCTCCTTCCATCGAGTGATTATAATACAGCTATGATGCCAAAGTCTGTCTGCCACTTCGGTTAGACTCTAGTGACGGTGAATGTACTCTCCTGAGTTCTCCTGTAGCGGAAGAAGAGAGACTGGCCCTTCCTCGAAAGCTACTCAATCATTGAGTCGGATAAATTACTCTCTGGAGGAGCCTATTTTCTCTCTGTTGCTTACATGGGGAATTAAAAGCACTACATTAAGGTTCTTCAGTAGGGTACCTAACAGGAAATGATAACAACTCTGATCTTCAGACCCACTTCCAGTCCTGAAGGTTCTACTCAAGTTGCATATTTCACCTCTAACATCTTTTAATGTCTACTTTGCAATGTGAAAATGTCTCTGCTTAAGGAAAACTTACATTTAGCACTATGGAGGATTAAAAAAGAAAAAGGAAAGGAAACTCAAAATAGGAGAAAAAGAATGTGCTACCTCACTACTGAATGCTTTAAAATTTTAGAGTTAATTTTAAACGGGTAAAGTGTCTGCAATGTTAAGGCACAAAATTTAACAGAAGTTTTCCAATCGATTTCCAGGGACCAAGATTTTACCTTGCTAGTTTTTATAGAATTGGAATTTGTAAAAACAAGAAATGCAACTAAAAGACCTGCTTATTGGCTTTTTTGCTTGAAGAAATATTTATCAAGCTAAAGTTCGAAATATGTGAAGAGTTAATATATATTCTACTACTCTAATGTAGCATTCGGCAAATTATGGGCCTGGGGACACCATAAGCAGTAAAATAAAACCCCCTCATCCTTTATGTTATAAAGAGTTTTCAATTAATTTGGGTTGGAATAATCAAATTTATGATAAAAATTCTCATCTAAATAAAAAATACCCCTCAGAAACATATTCAATTTTTCTAAGCAGTAAATAAAAGTTTATCTCACAAAAGCTCATTTATATTCATTGTATCTTTGTTCACTTCAGAAATCCTTTTCATGACACAAAAGATTTTCCTGACTGCAAATATCTTGCAGAAGGAACCCTAACGGTGGCATTTAGGTATTAATACAATTGTTGTAAATACTGTAAAATAAGCAGATACAGAGATTCTACCCTTGTATCCACTGTTGCAAAGACAGAGGTGTTCCCTGTTTAGGTCACAGCACTATCTGGTCAAGCTAGTCTGAAGATACTGTTGATTTGTGGATCTGAGAGATCAAGAGTTAGTATGTAATGCATACCCAAAGTCTTAATTCTGTCTTTGCATATGCACACAAGGATCTCATTAATGCCTGATAAAAAGAACTGTCTTTGACTGAAGATCTTGTGCCAAGAGATATATGAAAGTGATTTGGCTCTATGTACCAGCACTATAATTTTTTCCCAGGCTGCATTCTGCAATGAGATCTAAAAACTCTGCTTCCTTCCTTCGAGTGGGGTGTGCAGAGATTGACAGGCACTGTCAATGCAGG
>NW_010575709.1:0-2594 GCF_000687285.1 Phaethon lepturus
AAAAAAGCCTTCTGTGTCCCCCTCCTTCCAAAAGGAGGAAGCGACAAATGAGCCGAATCGGGTTTCTGATGAGACCTGCCTAAGCCTGCTCTGCTCTACTCACTTCTGCAGCCCAAGTCCCCCAACTGTACTTTGGTAAATTTTATTTTATTTTTTTTCCTTAGTAAGCAAAGAAAAAGTGACAATTAGGTCTGAGGATTCAGAGGTAAATGAATGGTTCCCTAAAGCAATGATAAAAATACCTATAGGAAAAAAAACCCCAACCCTAAACTATCTTGAATTCAAGATTAACCAAGAGTCGTCCTCGCTATCACAGCTGGAATGCCATTTACAGGAATCTCTAGAATACAAAAATTAGCAAAGTCACCCTTTACACGAACTGGAAAAGCTGTCCAAGTCGACTCACTATAAAAATAAAAGGTTCAACCAGGCCACTTGCGGCGTTTCTGAGCGAAGGACTGCAATCTTGCCGACGCTCAGAAATCAAACAGATAATAAATTAGGTTATAAAAAATAAAATTAAGAAAAAACACCACCACACAGTTCCCAAATTGCAACACGGGTTTCAAATGAAAATCCGGGGTTTATTTCACAAGTTGCTAAAATCTAAAGTACAATAGTCATTTTCATTATTACCGTATTATAAAATCTCGTCGTCGCAACGTCTCAAAGAAAGGTTATATGGCTTGCAAGAACCAACGCTGCTCTAACCCTCTCCCCAGGAGAGGGGGGAAGCAAGCAGCATCCGAGCGATGTCAAACCAGCTCATGCAGCAGTTCGCAGCGAAGCAGTGGAGGGTCGGGGAAACGGGACACGACGCCGGATACTCCACCCGAACGGCAGCGGTTTGCGGGGCAGGCTGTCGAGCAGCACGTTCAGTCTCTTGTTCTGAGGGAGCTTTAAGTAAAACGGTCTTTTTTTTCTCCCGGGAGAGGGCCGATGAGGTGACCGTCGGAGAGCTCTGCGGCAGAACTAGTAGCCCTTACGGAGGCAGGAACCCCAAACACGACAGCAGTAGAGAGAAACCAAGGATTTGTTCTTAACAGCGTGTCGAGCCCCCCTCCCTCTCAATTCCCAAACGATTTAAACCTTTAGGGCGTACCACCTTTGTGTCAATATTCCATCTGATTGAGCTTTTCTGTTTGTTTGGGGTTTTTTTTTTTTTGGATTTTTTTTTTTTTCCTTTGCTTGTTTTCTGCCAGAAGGGGAACGTACAGATGGGGAGGAGGAGATTTGGAAAGACTGCAGCAAGGGTTTTAACAACTACCCAAACCTAGCGCGGCACCTTAACCAGCCCAGTTCAACACTACTCAACTGAATACGCAGTTTTGACTATAAAGGAAGAAGCAATTCTTCTGGCATTTCACACACGTGTACCCCTGAAGCCTCTTCCCGGTGCATTTCTCTAAAACACAAATGCAATAAATAGATCCTCTAAGTCACCTGCAACGCTCCAAGAATTAAACCACGGATTAAAAACAATGTCAAAACTGGTTTGAATCCCGACAGCCAAGGATCTGTGTAGCATCTTCTCTTCACCTACAAAGCCTTCAAAATAATTCTGCCCCAATACCTAAGATAATATTTGTGGGGTTTTATTATACGTTGAACAAAATCAGATTGCGATCTAGCATTGCTGAGGAAGCAACGTTTGTAAGACAGTATAGGTAGACTTTTTCAGGTTTTTATTTTCAGTTCCAAATCTTAAAATAAGTCTTCTCAATTACTGTAAGGCTTATTTTAAGTCTCCCCTATTCATTATGCTGAAAATAAACTTTACAAGCTGCTGTACTGAACTGGTGGTATCCAAAAAGGCTTTGACATAGCTTTTAAAACAGGCAAGTTTAATACTTCTGCCCCTTTCCATACCCCTTTTTTCCAGCATCAGCTGAAGCTAAGGCTACCCCAGCACTGGAAAGAAAGGAAGAAATTATCCAGGCTTCCCCAAAAGGCTTCTGAATTTTAGGTTGAGGAGTTTTGCTTTTTCTTTTTAAACAAATGTACTCTTCCCAAGCGATTTAACGGTGCCGGACATTTGCATCAATGAAGAGATAATGCAGGCATTTGTCAGAGAGAAAAAAAAAAACAACAAAAAAACCCCTCCACACAGGCAAGGAACTGAAACTCTTTCATAATATTTCAAAGTGCAAAAATAAAATGCACTCAATTTCTCTCTCCACATCTCCCAATCCAAAATATCTTGGAATGAAAAGAAAAATTAAAAACTCAAACCAATTCCTCTCATCCCCATTTAGCTCTTAATATACATTTGTAAAACAAACAAAAAACAAAGTCAAATTGAAATTCTAGGGCTTTATACAGCAACAGATACCATTTTGCAAAACTAGGTTTTCTATACTACTGAACAGTTTTCAAAGTATCTAAATACTGATATTCACACAACAGAAGAGGGGCTAAAATGAACGGGTTTTCTTTTTCGCTATGCAATAGTTAGATCTGAAGGGGGACAACTCTATACAGTTATTGGTTTAAAGTTAGATCTAACAGCAACTGCTAAGAAAATAGATTCAGCATAGACTGAATAGTAACCCCTCCCCCCCTTTTTCTTTTATATATAGATATATAGATATATA
>NW_010575710.1:0-2548 GCF_000687285.1 Phaethon lepturus
TTCCTCGAGTTTGTCCAGGTCCCTCTGGACCCTCTTCAGATCTGTCTGACATGTTACATCATAAGTAGTTCAGCAATTTAGGTTTAAGTCCAGATGAAGAACAGTGTGCTGAAAAAGGAGAGTAGAAACACTGCTGTTCTGATGGAATAAGTTTTTGTTTTGTTGTAAGAATTAATGAAGTGTAAAGTAAGACCATTTATGTTTAATATTTTATTATTGGTCATTTTCTCATTTCAGGATGAATTTTCAAGGTGGAGTTTTGATGCTGAGTCTTCTGAAATAATTTTTAGTTCACATACAGCTTTGTCAAGTTACTGTTAATTGCATAAGACATAGACATACTGTCAGCCTGAGAAGTATCTCACACAAAGTGCATATTGGAGTAATGAGATCCTACATGGCTTATGCAGTTTGGCAGCCTCTGAATTCAAGAATGTTACCGGATGTGGCCTAGCCACTGGTGTAATATAGGTATTGGGGTGTTTATGTAAGACATAGTCTGTGATTTTTTTAGGATGCAGATATGCCAAAAAGTGCAGCTTCTTCCATGACTGCTGCCTTCATATGTCTCACACATGATCTTGCACCAGCAAGCTGTTGGGGCAGTTAAAGTACAGATGAGTTCTTCCACGGTGAATCTGAATTTTATCTGCCATTCTACAAAGGGCTCAAGTGGTCAGGACAGTTAATTCCAAAGAATATCTCTGAAACTCTTTTTAGATATATCTTACATCTGTGAAAGAAATATATTTGGACATTTCTAGGCAATACATACATTTTCCATTAAAGCTTATTATTAATTTAATAGCTAAAAAAGTTAATTACAAAAAATATCTATAGAAAAATAAGTCTTTCTGATTTGATTTGAGATGTAGTGGGTTTTGTGGTACAAAACTAGGTACCATATTTTTCATTGAGGTTCTGTAACTGTTTTGTGAGAGAAGACTTGTAAAAAATAGTTTAACTTTCTGGGTGCAGTTGAACATATTTGGGCTGTGATTGCTTAACTATGGCTTACTTTAATTTCTGTTCTCTTTTCTGTAATATTAATGTCATCTCTGAAATTGGTTTATGCTTAGTGAGAACTGACCAGTGTATTTAAGCAATACAATTACTTTGGCTTTTAGTGGCCTGAATATAGGAAATGTTCTTCTACTTAAGTTAGAGAAGCTGAGAGGCTTTCAAAATTCCTCCACTATGTGGCAGATTGATTATTCTTTCAATGTATTTTTCAAATGCTGCTTTCATAATCAAGGTGGTAGTGGGGAAAGTATTGAAAATTTGGTTAGTAAGTACAGAAGTTTATTAGAGAGAGATATATACACACATACAAACACACCTACACACATAGATGCGTATGTACACTCTGTGCAAGTCAATGGAGTAAATTAGTATGCAACTTGACTATATGGCTATGAAGAAACATTATTTATTTCAAATGACATACAAATAATGAAATGTCTAGCCAAGCTTAGCTTCAAACTACTGATTTTATATATACATATATATTTTATATATAACTATATATCAGAAACTTAATATAATATGATTGCAACTAAAATGTAGAATTAAAGTGAACTACTTTGCTGAAAAGAACTAGGAAAAATAAAGTATAAATATACAACATTTTATATATACATTTTTATGTATATAAAATGACAAAATTAGGAATAAATGTAAGAGAAGCAGGCAAATTTAATTTTGCCAGCCTTCAAAATGCACTTAATTGCCAAATACTTGGGTTTAGTTTAATGATGAAAAAGGTAAGACAGTGGATATGTATGTTCCTAAGTGTATTTTTATATTTCTTGAGCTTTGTGTGGATCCCTCGTGTCATTTAATGCAAATCATTATTAATTAATATCTATACACCTCAGCATATGAAATTATCGCTAGTGATACTTGTTGGTTTGAGACCCCAAGTGAATGCAGGCCTCTGCGTAGTGGTCCAAAGCGGACAATTCTCCACGCTATGCCACTTGTCTTCAGCTTCTATCTTCCAGGAGTATACCAGAAGTACACTTGGCATGATTCATGAAATTGTTTTGTTCTTCCAGTCTCCCTACCTATAACTAGGGTTTGCAGTGTGAGTGCTAAAATGAAAGTATCAGTTGCATCCTTGTGGAATTCTAAAGAATCACATAGTAGTTAAGCATGAAACGTTTTTGATCTGTACCAGATACGATTGGTTAGTGCCATGAATCTGAAAACTGCTTTAATAATGTGGAGGAGTCTTAAGTCCTACAATTATGTTTAATGCTGATTGCTTTCTCCTCTTTTCTCCTCCCTCCAGTTGTTGCATATCAAATTCCACAAGTTCGCAAAAATTCCAGTGCAAGATACCGTCCCAGTCTTCTGCAAGCACATGCCGGAAAGGTTACAGGCATTCTTACAGTGACATTTCCAATAAGTGAAATACATACAACAAGAAAAATCATAGTCTAAGGAGAATGGTAGATATCTGAACTAATTTCTGAATAGTGTTTAACTGTGAAAATTACTAGGTACAGTAATTTAAGTATTTCACAGAATCACTAAGGTTGGAAAG
>NW_010575711.1:0-2507 GCF_000687285.1 Phaethon lepturus
AGGGGGCTGAATACCCTGCGGATACCTGGAGCCGCAGCCCGCTCGGAGCACCCCGCGAGCTTGGGGAGGCTCCTTTCAGGGAGGGGATGGGGCGTTCCTGGCTGCTGCCGGGCTTTCCCCGCGACAAAGCCTGAGCCCGTCCCCGCGCAGCAGCGACGCGGCTGCCGCAGGGCTGGAGGCCCCAGGCAGAGGAGTGAGCATGGGGCAGGAAGGGCGAAGTCGGGGTAAGTGAGGGGGCGTGGAACGCTGGGTTTGCAGGATGCTGCAGTGAGCAGGATAAAGTCCCACACGGTCCTTAGAGCTACCGTGACCATGTGACATAATGTTCAAATGTCTTTAAGGAAAAATAGAAGATTCATGTGCACAACTTACATAGGTATGTAACTTCTGGAGAGAAGGAGAAATACATTTTTACCGCAGGAAGTTTATGATATGTATATGTATAGATGATATATATGTATATGATGTCATAGAAATGAAAAACTGGAAGGAATCTTCTAGCCTACAGAGTGGAGTTCTCCCTGACAGGAAAGTACGCCTTTGAATGGGGAACAGAGATTACACACCGGGAAGGGAGGAAACCGAGTAAATGTTGTTAATCCTCATCAGAAACATAGAGTCCTGATGAAGTAAAATGCTGTAGGCGTACGTCGTATTCATAGTTTGCCCTATTGATGCAGTTTTTGCATTCAACCCTCAAGAAATTTCTTTTACTATCCAATTAGTTTTCATTTTATTTCTTGTGAAGATTGGTAATATTAATTACCAACATAAAAACAAAGATGCAGTGCGCTGAAACAAATGGATGCATTTTTATGCTTAGATGAAAACATTACTTGTAATTGTTTACAGTGAAATTTCCTTGCTGTCACAGTGGTGTTAACAGGGTTATAAACTTTTAAGTTCTTAAAAGGAAACAAAAAAGTATATTATCTTCTAGCTATGCTGTAATCTACCATTAGTTACCCAAATATTGCTGCATTTATACTGTATCTTGTATTTATCAAACATCTACATGACTCCTTAACTATTTCCAAAACAAAAGAGTCATTATTTACCCACTGTGAAAATAGCCTTGTGTTAGTAGTATTAGAAATCATTAGCTCTGTTAAGTCTGTTATCAGCTATGCTAGCAGCTGGAAATATCCTGCAGCTCAGGAGGGCTCCAAAACGTTCCCCAGTCATTGTATTCTAGATCACTTTGGTTTTTTGTATGGTGAAAACAGATTATAATCACGTTCAGCCACAGGCAAAAATAGAATATGACAAGTCTGGTAGAAAAAGATTTATGAAACTTTTCATTGCTCGGGGCATTATTGTGTAACAAGATAACAGTGTTGTCCCTTAGATAGGAGCATGAGTGAACAGTTCAGCTATGTCTTCCTATCATCTCGGTGTGCTGCGTCTGGAAATGACACAGTTATCACACCATAAATACAGCCCAGAGCATTACAGATGCCTATAAGCGGGATCCATATTAATTGTTAATGCGTAAAGAAGAGACAGATCTCTTTCTGTTAGCTTAGGAAATAGCAATGTATTTTTCTGAAGAGTATAGAATATATAGAAGTACCAATTTTGTCTTGTCATAGTTTGCTTTGAATAGGATTGACTCTGAAGATGGTATCTTGAAGTGTTGGGGTTAAAGTAATTCCTTTATCAGTCCTTGCTCTGGGTGAGGTTGACCCTTCAAACAGTATGTGTAAGTGGCAGGATTAAAAGAATTCCTTTAACATGGCTTAAGATCATGGGTTTGGGGTTTTTTTCTCCTTAGCAGAAGCATTTTTTCAAAAACTGCTCCTTCTTGAGAAAGAAAAATAATTTAGGTTTGCAAAAGCTACAGCGTTGAAAGAATAATGACACATCCATAAAGTGTCTACAGGTGTATAGCTGTTGGCTCCCTATTTTTAAAACCCTCTGAAAACAGTACTGAGGTTTAAGTATATGTCACAGGACTTCCCAGTAACTCCTCTGGATTTGGAAACAAGATAGTATTACTAGGACCAAGGGAAAGGGTGTACATTGCACAAACTGCTGCACATTTGTAGCACTAATCAATAAAAAACGGGTGTGTATTTATAAGTAATTATAGATGTAGACAGGTCTACAGTACGTGATACATCTATATGTGATAGAGCTATATAGATATGCCGAAAGCGTGTAGTACAGTTTACCCCGTTCGATACTGCATTCCTCCTGCCTGCGCAGTTCCCTTGTCCCGTCCTTGGCAGCTCTCCTGATTGTTTCCCTCTCTTTTAATTTACCCTGAATCTTGTCTGAAGAGAAACGCAAACTCTCTGGGAGGAGCTCTGCACCTTTTTCTTTTCCTCCTCTCTCAGCTTGCCCGCTCTGCTCTCGTGGTTCCCCGTCTCACCTTAGCTCCCTGCCACCCGCGAAAGGCGCAGCTCAGGGAGGCAGCAGGGACACTGCCTTTGCCACCTTGCTCCTCTCCTCCTCCTCCTCCCAGCCATGATCCTTCTCACAGAATCACTAGGTTGGAAAGGACC
>NW_010575712.1:0-2590 GCF_000687285.1 Phaethon lepturus
CAAGGCAAGGATCGCTCAGTGGTTTACCTACTCATCCAGCCCCAACCCAGCTCCCTCCAGCACAAGCTGCAGACTGACAGAGCTATTTCTACAGCTGGGGAGGGCTTTTCCTCCCCAGCCCCAAGTCAGCTGTGAAATGCATCCGGGCCAGCTTCTACCGTGCATAGCATCGCTTTTCTGTCGGCAAAGTAGAGAGGTGTTTGTGGCAGAGCTCCCATCCTGCTGTTGTGGATGGGGGAGCTCACAAAAGCTGCAGATGTGCTTGTGGTTTTGGCCAGCAGAGCTGCCTTGCCTCCTTCCTGGCACAGCAAACCCAACTGCCCATGGCTTGCTCTCCGTCCAGCCTTTCCTGGCTTCTCCCCAGGCCTAGGGAAGGGGTTGTGGCACGGGCAGGGATTTGGTAGAGGACATTACAGACTGTGACAATCCCTGGTCCCCATTCTTTCAAGTGCTGCTGCTTGAAAGCAATTCCCAGCAAAATCCTGTTCCTTCCGCTTCATAGGCTGGTGGCACGTCAGTGTCCAGGTGGCAAGTCAGTGTCCAGGGTAGAGTGAGTCGGTAGTCAGAGGAAAACCTACCCTGGCACAGCTAAATGTGAATTTATTAAAACTGAAGTGGCCTGGGTAAGGAACAACACTTAAAATCAGCTTTTCCCCCCACCCGTGGAGGCTGGATTTGTGGCTGTTCAAGGGAAATTTGCCTCAGGGTAAAGTTTTGTATGTGGCCTCTCCACCGACTTTCCAAACTCAGTTTCCATCTTTCTGCCAATAAGTTGCTGCTAAAACATTTCAGCGATTTCTTTTTTTTTGCAACCCCCCTCTCCACCAGTTTTCTGTGGTGGGGAGGAGGAGGGAGGCAAAAGTTTTTTGCTTGGCTCTGAAGACTATCACCCAGTATAGAGAAAAAGCTGTCACTTCTCACTGATCCCTGGGTCAATTTGCTGGGCTTGACAGGGCAGTGACTTAGGCAGACAGTGGTGGAGGAAGAACACAGCCCTAGGAGTTATTTCTGGTTCCTCCAGAGCAAGGGTAACCAGATGCAGCCCAGTATGTACCAGCAGAGCAGCCTCAGTCACTGAAGCTGTGTTGTGGACACATTAGGATGAAGGTACTGGTGGCATCAAGGGACTTCAGCTCTGCTCAGGGAAGCTTCAGCTATTTCTGGTTGAGAGGAAAGACAAATCTGTGCCCTGAGCCACAGAAACTCTGAGCAAAAGCAGCAGGATTGTGTCAAGTTGATGCTGAGCTTAAGCTCGGCAAGACTGCCCTGCCTGGGTGTGCTGGGCTCAATGCCCATGCACAGAGTGGTGTTGCAGCATGGCCGTGAGCTTCATGCCCCTGCGGTGGCTCTTACAGCCCCCGTGCAAGATCTCTGCAGTGTGATGTGAGCAGTTGGAGGCCAGAAACGTGGCGTTAACTGTATCATCTGTGTTCAGATGCGTCACAGTCATAATGTCAACCTGAGCAATTGCCAAGGGGCTGGCAAAGTGGGTGAAAGCAGAGAGAACAACCACTAGCTCTGCAGAGACAGAAGGTCAACGCATTTCAAAGGCAAGAGAAATGTAAACATGCACAAACATTGGCCCACATAGCCTCTCTCCAAACTCTGGGAGCAATGCAATTAATGTCTTTAAAATTAACTGGGAAAGAGGAACAAGGAACAGGGAACAAGGTGGGGTGTCCCAATAAAACTCCCTCACAAGGAGGGGGCAGGCATGAAGAACAGGCTCTGCTACAAAGGTTTACAGTCTGATGATTTGCAAACATAAACAGAGCACTTGGGACCCTATAGTCTAGGCCATTCCAAAGGCTACACTTTGGTGGCAAGATGGACATTGAATTGGTCCAGATGTTTATAGATGAGAGATCTTCCCTACAGGGACAGCTGGAGCCAAAATGCTGTGACCTGCTAAGACACAAATTGTGTTTTTTTGTATTTTTATGTTTTTCTCTTGTTTCCAATTTCTGTGATCAAGAATTCACTCCCGTTGCTTTCCTGGAACAAACTTGTTTTCATTTTCAGCTTGCTTGTATAAAGACTGATGAGAGGCAAGCCTTCTGCTTGCCTTAAGGCTCCAAATTTGTATAAATCCGGCTCATGATTCATTTCCTGAGGATGTCTTCAACTTCAGACAAGGTTGGGGACCTCAGGAATGAGGGGTCTGATTCCTGAGAAGATGCAGGAGTCTTTCTGAGCTGCTGATTTCATCATGTACCAAGTTAAAGAAAAAAGCACATCCCCCACTCGGCATCATTCGATGCCTTGCCAAGCTGGTAAAGCCAAAGCAACTTAGAGACTCTGAGCAAAATCCTGACCTGCCACTGCTGCACCACATGAGGGACCGTGACCTTGTGGCCTTGCAGGTCTCCATTAGGTCAGGTCTGTCCCTTCCCAAGGGGTGAACAGCATCCTTTCTCCAGATTATGGCACTTGCTGGAGCTTCAACTGCAGTAAGCCAATGCTTACTGTTGTAACTTACAGTTAAATGTGATTTACCCCTGGCTTTTGCACTGTGTATAGCTAGGAGCTTTGAAATGCTGCTGCCGTTCTTACCCACCGCCCTTTCCACCCTCTCTATCCTCCTTGCGTA
>NW_010575713.1:0-2583 GCF_000687285.1 Phaethon lepturus
TATATATATATATATATATAAAAAACATGTGAAAAAAAGTGTGTGGTTTTAAATTCGCTCATTCCACAAACATAGGCTATTCAACAGCCCTATCTGCACATGGGGAAAGCAGCTGTGGCCAGGTGTGTGAGTAGGAGAGGGAAGGATGAAGCAAGGAGGGAAAAACCAGGAACTGTAGCCGAGTGCAATGTGAGAATGTAGGGAGGAGGAAAGAAGGCAGACCCTCTTAATGTGGCTCAGCAGCAGATGAGGCTGACCTGTGTCACTGCTGCTGAAGCTAGTGTGAAGCAGAAGGGCAATCCCAGTGCTGTGGGTGGGGATCCTGCAATCCCACCACCACCACCAAGCTTCACTCCTCAGAGGCTTTGCAAGCTACTGGGCCTAGGCAAGTCTGGCATTCACCTGAGTGTATCTGGCAGCCTGATGGGCTGCCTACACTGTGACTGCCATAGCATTTCACTGGGAATGAACAGCATCCTGAAAGAATGGAAAAGGAAGACGCAGCCTGTTATGCTTGGGAAGGGAAAAAACCCCACCATCTTGGTCCCCCTCACTGCCATCTGCTGACATGCAAGTGGCCTGTCTGGAGACAGGCAAGGATTTACAGTAGCCCTGAGAGTGGCCAGACCCCAAATTTGTTGGGGAGCACCAGCTGGAGCGCAGAGTCCCCAGTACCACTTCATGAGTTCAACTCAAATATTTCATTTGGGTTTGAAAGAGGCTTTTTGAAACATGCTAAAGCCCAAGCTGAAAGTTTAGATCTCCCAAGATGACATCCTTGGCTCTGACCAGGAAGCCAAGATGGCAGGTACTCAGGGACAGCAGGCCTACATCAGAGCAGGAAACACCTCCTCTTGAAAAGGGGAGCTGCATTGAGAGGGAACCCATACATAAATACTCGGTGCCTGGGGTCTGGTCTGGAGCAAAGACCACATGGGGATCTCCTCAGGTCTGTATGTAATACTCTACAGTTTAATGATACTTATCCTTGTATTATGAACTCTGCTGTCTGCTTAGTTGCAGATACTAGCTGAGTACTCCCTTGGAAAACCTATGGTGTTACACAAATACTTGAAATTCAATGGACTTTGGTCACTTAAGTCCCATAGGGCCCAGCTCAGAAGCATATTCCCAATTTCTATGCATCTTCACTTCTATGCATGTGCCTAAAATGGCTGAATACTACTGAATTGCACCACCAAGTGATATGTTAAATACATTTCCCCTGAACCAGTCTTAGACATTCCCAGCTTTTTACCAGAGGAAATTTGAGTAAATCAAATGCTAAAAAGTTACAAAACTTTTTAAGTAGATGTACAGTCAAATTATTCTGTTGAATCTTTTAATATGTATGAAAACCATGACATTTTAAAAAAAATTACAATTTTTCTAATTTAATTTAAACCAGCCGTGAAAACAAAGGATTTGACTGCAGTGCAGTTAATGATTCCAATAAAAAAAACCCTAGCTGTTTACATGTTTGACAGACTTTCCTGGCCCCTTTTAGCTGTCCATATAATACATTAAGTTAACACTTAATAACACCAGATTAATATATAACAGAGAGAGGTATATTGCAGCCTCATTTGCTCTATTTAGCAAGTTCTATTAAATTCTGTTTTTCTCCCTTAGAAGATCGTAAATATACCAATGTTCACCTTTGAGAATGAAAGTCTAAAGTGCAACTTAATATGTGCAAATCACTTGGCAAGTAATTTGTAACCCTCAATTTGAAATCACATTAAGAGTACCTATTCTGCTAAACGGGGAATCTGAGGCCAACTGGAACATAAAGCAGATGATCATGTTAGTTGCCCACTTCCCCTCTCTCCCCAAACCTAACCTAACCAAGAGCCAGGCTGGTCCCACACAAGCACTGCTGAGCGTGACCTGAAGAAACACTACCTGCAAGCCTTGGCTTCCTGACAAATATTGCTGTGCTGGCTGGCACTTTGAGGAATCTGTCTCTTGCCAACTTGTGGTGATGTCTGGTGGATGTTACAAGATTCCTGCACCAAGAAGCACTTTGACATACTGAAACTGCTATGAGTTGCTAAGGGCTACAGCACACACTTACCAGACAATAGGCAACTCTAACATGGACTAACATAAAAACAACCTCCTCTTTCTCTGCATGGAAAGTGGGCAGTAGAAAACTATAAAACAGAGTTTGAAGCAGGAATTTTGGAAAAGATCTGTAAAGGCGACCGTGGCTCAGGCTTCTGGGGACGCACAAGGACCCTTGACACAGGAGGGAGGGACTTGCCTTTGTAACAGAACTATCTTTGTTCAACAGCAGCCCAAAGGTCTGTACAGGGGGCCAGGTGCCTAGTGGAAGGACTTAGAGTGACCCAGGAGTACCTGTGCTGGAGAGAATGCAGGGGCACATCCATCATCCACACACAGAGCTAGACCATATGAGCAAGTCAGATACAGGGTTGTAGATGAGACCTCACCAAACTCTCCGTTGTTTGTTACTATCCTTTTAACCATCTCTTCAGGCTGTGTTGACTTCCCACATCCTCTCCCCAAACCAGAAAGGCCACAGGAGCTGAATACTAACTTAGTATTATATATATATAT
>NW_010575714.1:0-2581 GCF_000687285.1 Phaethon lepturus
GGTGGTGGAAATAGTAGGAGGTGAACCGCAAGGGGTGGGGTGGGTGGGTGTTTGTTGTTTGGGATTTTTTTAACTCTATTGTGAACATAATAAATCCTACTGGATCAAAAATAATTTGAATAACAATGTAGAAAAGGCACAGCTATTCACTTAGAAGAAATCTTGTTTTGTATTTGGAACGCTGTGAAATTATGCAGGTAAGTCTGATAATGTGATTGACAAATGAAGCACGTTCTAGTCCACTAGTAATGGCAGATAGTAGACAGCATCTGCTAGGGATTCAACTTTTTAAACCTGTAGGTCTAGATAACTGCAGCATCTTGGGGACTGTGTTTTCAGGGACAATATTTCTTAAACAGGAATGGAACTCCTGTTTTCCTTCTCGGTTTGGAGAAGGACAGAAATCAAATGAGAACTCTCAAAATTACCTTGAATACTGAGTGCAGCCTGATCACCACACACTTTCCCAAAAAGAATTGGTTGAAAATGCATTTCTGTTTTTAAAATTGTGATATATCTACTGAAATAGAAATGCTGGGGTAGTTCCAGAAAGCTGTTGAGCCTTTTTTCAGGAAAGGAAAGCAAGATGACCTCCTCCTGTAAACTTGTTAATCTGACAGGCTTCTAGTAAAACACCAGAAATTAACAACATGATGGTGGGGGGAAATCCCAGCCCACACTGATAAAGAAGCAAAGAATGTAAAATACACAATTTGTAAAATCTGTCTCGTGGTGTAAACTTAGTTTCAGTATTTGACAGTGCAAGTTTGATGGATAAAGGTAGCTGAGTATATATAGTACAATACCTTTCAACATTGTGAGGGGAAAATAGCATTACTCATATCGCTTAAGCACAGGTGAAAATAATTAAGATCTAGCTAGTTGAAAGATCTAAAAATTAGTTATCACGGGAGGTGTTTTCCAGCAGAATCTTCAAGTGGTAAATAATAGATCTAACATTATTTAGCACTCCTTCAGCAGTTGAAAGTAAATACCTAATGATGTGATTATGATATCATTATCTTATGGAAGTAAATAAATAACAAAATCACTTCAAAATCACTTGTAAAACTTGGTGTAGAGCTAAATTATCAAGGTCATGGAAGCATTTAGACTGCTGGGTAAAGTGCCCCTAGAGAATGAAACAGTGTATTTTAATACAAAATTATACACATACAGTAACAAATAATACAGGTAGTGCCTACATGAAGGGACAGGAGCAGAAAGAAGAGGCTACGTCCAGGAGACACTGAATTAGGGACAAAGGGACACAGATGGGGATCAAAGAGATGGGCCAGCTTCCAGGCAGGAGGCACTTACCACACTTGAGACCTCTGTCTTCAACAGAGATGCCTGAAGCCAACACAGAGATGACAGAAGTGTCTGAAGTGGGGAGCAGTGTCTGAAGGCATGGTGAGCAATCACCAGCTCTTATGCCACCAGGACTCAGAGGCGACAAAGACATTGCTGAATGCCCTGCCCTAGCATCCCAGGCAGGCCCAAGAAGCAATGAGGGCACTGAGGTCACCCTGTGCCTTCAACACAGAAAGACACTAAAGCACAGTGATGAAAGGCTAAACTGATCCTTTGTGTGACCCAGGACAGCTCTTCTTCACTTCTCCTGTGTGACCACAGCTGCTGAAGGTGAGGCAAGGTCTCTAACGACTGCTGGCATTGCTGTAGATCATGTCCAGCCCCACATAACTTGCTTGGTCACGGCAGACCAGAAAAATTAGTTCTATCATCCTTTCATTTTCCCTTTGGAAACATGTCCTCTAATAATTGCCTTTGAAAACACAGACCCCTGTGGAAAGGAAAAGCTTACCCTCAACAGAGCTTTTCTAAGGTTCCCAGTCCTAACCACAGGTAGGAAAAAAATCTTGCAAAATCTCTTCACTTCTTTCCTTGACACAGCAAGACTTTCCTGGGACTTGAAAATGAAGCCTGCAGCCTGTGCTGTGCTAGGTGGAAGAGAAAGAGCCCAGGGTGTCTGGGCAGAACCCTTCAGCAGTCTCCAGTGAATGCAGGTGGCCCAGGATGACTGGTTGCAGCTCAGCAACTCAACTTGCCTGTGGCCTAGAAGAGAGCAAATGTCCCCAAGCATTCAAACAGTGTAAAATCAAGTCTCTGCAGCTTCCAGGCCATCAGGCAGGACAGTGCTAACAGAGCTGTCTTGCTCAAGCCTCTGCAGCTCCTCTCGGTGCTGGTGTAGTTCCTCTGTGGAAGACGTTGAGAGCACCCTGCAAAGGGAGAAACCTTCTAGGAGTTTAGTCACAAACGTATCATCATGGGCACATCAGTGCCCCATCACGTAATGATTATATACAAGCAGTCAAGTAATCTCGGGAATTCTTATGGCTGGACCAGATCCTGCCAACTATGAAACTGTTCGGGGATGTCAGCAGTGGCTGCCTCCTCCAGCAGCCCCAGGGCAGGACCCTCCTGTCCAGCCAGCCCAGCACCCAGGGACCCGGGGTCTCTGCCCAGGATGAGGGACGGGGCTGCCGCTTTCCCCTTTGCAGGTGCCACCAGCAGCAAAGCTGCGCTCGTGTCCCAGAGACACACAGACACAGCCGGTCAC
>NW_010575715.1:0-2527 GCF_000687285.1 Phaethon lepturus
TTTATTTATATTTTTATATTTATTTATATATTTATAATTTACACATTAGCTTCTGGTTACATTTAATCTTTTTAAGGACATGTTTCTGACTGCAAATCCAATGAGATTATGTTGGGCTTTGTTTTGGTTTTGTTTTTTTGTTGAAACATTATGTAAAGTTATCTTTAGCTAAGAGTAGAAAATTTCTTATTCTTTTTAAATAATTGTGATGGACTGATAGTGAGAAATATAAGATGGGTTTTTATTATATAACTGAATTATGATGTTATGTATTTGTAGGAGTGCAATAAATTAATTCTATATTTATTTGTATCCTGAAACTTGCAGGTTTTTCCTAAACTCTTTACTCAGTTTGGATTTTTTTGAAAAAACATTTGTAATAATGAGGAAACAAAAGAACCAGAATCCACTCTGAATCTACCAGATGACATTACTGTTACATGCAAATACTTTCTATTTCTTCTAGAGATTTTGTAAATTATTATTGTTAATCATATATATTAATGCTGGAGACTAAAAGCCCAGCTTAGAATGATGCTACATTGCTCTGGCTACTCTATGTGAGGTCCAATGCACATACGTCAGAAACTTACCCTGAACCTAATTTTTAGGTGTATAGCAAGCAAGCCATCCTAAATGTTTTGATTGCACAGTAAATGGAAAGATGCTGGTGTCTTTGAAAACTATCAGAAGCAGCCCTCATCTGTTTAGCTTTGAGGCCTGAGTTTATGTAGGAAGATTTACTTTCTAGAAATTTTCAAAAACTTCTGCCTATCTATATTTATCATGCAGGAAGCTTATGATACTCTAGTGAGACCTGCTCCATTTTGAGTAGCTGAATATAGGTGTCTTATTTAGGGTAAGCAGGACAGATCTTAATATTCTGCTTGCTATATGCACTAACAACATAAAGCAATTTCCTGCAAGTAGGCAAGTAGTGCCATTTGAGACAACTTTGGATCCTTCACCTGACCTTCACTGCTCCTTAGACAACCTAGGGCAAGACAAATAACACCACATGTCTATGTGTGTTTGGTTCAAGCACAGCCTTGTATCTCCATAACCTTAGGATCTCAATTAATTTGCTTGTACATAAGTATATGGTGTTATTTGGCATGACCTTGACATTCAGGATCCGTGCCCTGTGAGATCAGGAGCTGAGGACCATGTATGATATTATAGGGCATCTCAAAACACATTATGTGCCTATGTTTGGACAACTGAATAGAGATGTAGGTAGTTGTTGTCAGCATTAAGTAAACTGGATCCTTCCATGTAAGTACAAAATAGCAGATAGACACTTTTCCAAAGAGCTTAAAATCAATTCATACTTTATGACCATGGGATGGGAAAAATTCTATAATATACAATCACAGTGAATGACATTTTTACAGAAAATGTCATCCCAGTTCAGGTCTGCAGGGAAGGTGAGAAGCTTAATTAGAAACTATTAATCTAAATGGAGGCATGAAGTAGAAATTATTTTAGAAGGGCAGCACAAGATCATGGGCAATGACACAGACTCTGCCACTAGGCTAATTGTCAGGAAAGGACACAGAGGCAGAGAAAAACATGACAGAAAAGAAATCTAGTGTAACCTGAGGTACCATAACAGAAAGCCCTTTTTTATATGTTGTTTTAAGCTGCTCCTACCTGATGATATTACTATTTGGCTCTCTCCACAGTTCTCCCCTAGACAATTTGAGTTTAACATGGAAAATCTAGACCCTAGTGCCCCCTTGCGAAAATTTTGTTTTTCTCTATCTTTTCTTCCCCCCTGTATCTCATCAAATCATGTCTGATTATGGCTAGATTCCCTGGTATTTAGCTGTTATTGAATGCAGTAATGAAAGAAACCATAGAGATACTTAATTATCTACACAGCAGGTGTCCAATGAAGAAACTTAATTCTAACCTTTTCCTCTGTGATAAGATAATTAGTTGGGTATAATTGCTGTTAATATAAATATTCATTGATTGTAAACTGTGGTCTAAAGGCTGTTTCTGTGGGAAAAAAAGAAAACAACAAAATAAAACACAATTAGAAAGCAAACCTCTTTTATGAAAATACAGGAGTGCTGTTGCTCACTTCTGAACAAATACAGACTTTGCATGAAGAAGAAAAACACATGAAATTATACAGATTTTTATTGTGAAATAATACTAGATTGCCCTGACTAGATTAAAAATTCTAGCTATTAATACACATTTTTACATATGTTAGAGATTATAACTATAGGAAAACAGGTTGACATTATCCCTACCAGATATTTTATTCACAGACAAAAAAAGAGGTTTTAGTTATACTTCCTAAGGTTATACTGAGATAGCAAAATGTGTAATGAATATGTCATGAGATAAGAAAAGCTCATAGATGAGATGGAATCACAGAGATTCTTTTTCTTCCAAATGACAGGAAGGCTATCTAGATTAAAATCTAAAAATAAATGTCCTATTTCCCCAAAGAGACCACCAAAGTCCACCATTGCCCTTAATCACAATCACAGAATCATTAAGGTTGGAAAAG
>NW_010575716.1:0-2614 GCF_000687285.1 Phaethon lepturus
TAATTGCCTTCTCAGAGCTCCCTGCTTCCTCCCAGCAGGCTGGGCTGAGCAACCTCCGGGCTACAGACCAGCCTCATCAACCTTCCCTCCAGCTCACACATGGGTTCTGAGGGTAGCTCGGCTCATCTCCCCCGCCGCTGGCAGCCCGTGCTAATTGGCAACTCGTCAGCCGAAGCAAGGGCCCCTCCTGCAACCGCGAGCGCTGCTGCTTGCAGACCACCGCCCACACGGGAGACTGCAGGTGTTGCTTTAGGCTTCGGTGCCTCTGCGTTTATTTACACCCGCAGCAGATTAAATGGGGTCTGGCACCCTTAAGTTTTATTTCTAGAGCTGGGAAGTAATTTCAGCCTCCAAACACATCTATAACAGGAAAACGCTACCAAGGACTAGTTGGTACAAGAGAGCAAGCATGTTCTTGGGGATTTTACTGCCGCTCACCTCATGTGATATTCATTTGACTAAGGCAACTCCATTCCACCCTCATCAGTTTGCAGTGGTCCGGTGAGGGTTGCTTGGGGGATTCGGTGCTTTGCAAATTAAGGAGGAGCAGCAAAATCATGCCTGCTGGAAAAGGACGAAGCAGCAGCACGGATCCAGAACGAAAGCTGGAGCTGAGCCCTCCTGCTGGCTTCTTTGATGACCTGGAACAAGCGCTTGCACCTCTTGTCTGCAACAGGGAATGCTGAGCAGGTAAAGATGTATTTTTGGCCTTCTGCTCTGAACTCTTAATCATTTACTTAACCACTTGAAACATCAATGAAACCCCCCTCTCAGTCTGAGACGAGAGTCACGCTCAGATTATTCCACCTCGCTTCAGGTTTAGTTTTGCCTATAGTCAGAAAAACTGGTTTTGAACTATTCAACCACAAGTGTTTGCATGTGAATGCATTCAGTTGTTACTACCTGAAGTGAGACGATATTTCAGAAAGTTAAACTCATGAAAATGCTATGCGAATATGGTATTGTTGTGCTGTAAACCCCTCAGAACATCCCCTCTGGTGTGGCACTGCTGTCACTAGTAGTTTTCCATTTATTGCCCAATGAGTTTTGCCAGAGAGCTTTCCTTTCCACTCAGCAGCAAAATGTGCTGCGTGGTCATCTGGAGGAGAAGGTTCTGGGCTACTGGGCAGCTCAGCACCTTTCACGCTCATCCTGTTTCTTTTCCAGATGCTGAATTGCTTTTTCCAGTCCTTATATGTTTCCCTTTTAGGCTGCTGTTAATCGCTACCCAAAACATTTTACGTAGGTGGCAAATGTAATGCTCCATCCCCGGCGCTGTCGTGGCAGCTTGCTGACTGAAGTCCTCTCCACCCAGGACACGCACAGAAACAAACCCTCTTGGGAGAACCACGTGTCAGAAGCAGACCCCATCCCTGTTGTATGCATGATGACCATCCACCGTATTCGGACTCCCTGTTGCGGTGCCTGAACCAGGCTTACGTAGCAATGAAGCTCAGGAAAGTGATGGATAGCTGCCTGGTCTTCCAGAGGGAGAAACTGAACACCCCTAAAGAACTGACGGGCAGAGGTCGGTGCAAGATGCCTCTGCAGTGATCACGTGAATGTGGGCTTGTCTGCACGCCTCCCACCCATGTGTGACCTATTTCTCCCCAGTGCAGAGCCCTGCTCAGAACACCGACTCCTAGACAAAGACTCAGGGCCACAGCTCCTCTTTGACGCCAGCTGCAAGGCCAGAGGACAAGGGCTGCTCCTGCGAGATCCCCGACAGGGAGCAAAGCAAAGGGCACTGGAGAAGTGGACCAGGCTCTGCAGAAGGACGAGTTAGCGGTTTGCCGACTCCCAAAGGCAAGCGCGCCGGGAAACAACAATGTGAATGCTGCACACAAAATGAAAAGCCAAAGCCAAGCTCCCGGAAGCCCTTATGGCACAAAACGCACCCACCCAGGAGCATGAGGAGAGAGGAAGGGAAGGATGAGAGGTGCTCCCATCCACACGGGGCTGCGGAGGAACTCTCTGGGCTGAGCCGGAGGGACCTCTCAGGCCTCATTTCAGGTCACATAGAGACCAGCTCCGGCAGCTTTTGTAAGTGCTGAATGGCATTTGCAACTTGCCAAGAATTTCCATGGTGTCTCTCTTTATGGGGCCTCTGTTATTCCCTCAATTTACAAGAAGGCAAAGGAAAATAACCACCACTCCCCCCTCACCCTCACAGCAAAGCCCTGCTTGGCTGCGCTTTAGCAAAGATCCTGTACAGTATTAAAAGTACACTTTATTTTCTGTACAATTCTCATCCAAATCTCCAGGTGTGGAAAAGTCCACTGCGTTCCCAGAAAAAGCTGCAGATTGCTCCGCTGCCACTGAGACACCCCACAATTGTCCAGGCGGGGTACAAAGCCAGGGCCACCAAAATCAAGTGCTGATGCTTTCTAGGTGTGGGGAGGAGAGTGGGAAGGAGGGAGAGGGGGAGGCAGTCCTGCTCCACCGAGCTGTGAGCCAACAGAGCCTTGGACTGCTCCCTGGGGAGCAGAAGAGACACCCCCAAGTTCATGTCATCGTTCGTGCTTAGCGTGGGAGTCGTTGCGTTCGACCGTCACCCCGTTCCCGTTCCGCGTCACCTCCTTTCTGTTCCAGTCCTTTTCCAGGTAAAATTCAG
>NW_010575717.1:0-2611 GCF_000687285.1 Phaethon lepturus
CCTCAAGAGAGTCAACAGCACCTCACAGTTTGGTATCATCAGCAAAACTGCTAATGGTGCATTCCACTGGGCTAATGGTGCATACAAGTGGGCATTAAACACAAATCTGCTCAAACATGTGCTTGTGTTGTCTGCTCATCTTACTGAACCACTATTCTCCACCATGCATTTCCTAATTTTTAAAGCCGGTTGTCTACAAGCCTTTGTAACCAACAGGTCATATATGATGTTGCTCAAATGCAGTCATGGGCCCATAGCCATGAAATTGTGCCTATTCATGATTTTTTTGCCAGCACGGGAAATGAGCAGCACAGACTTGTCAAGTAAAGAGTTGTCTCAATTTACTGCTTGGTTCAAAGAAAACATGAAGCTTTCAGAGATTCTAATTTCTAAAGAACTTCTACAATAACTTGTGGATTAATATTTATTTATGGGTCTGTAACTGTTTTGATTAATTTCTGCTGGTTTTTACCCAAGCTGTTCTGTTGTACCTGGAAGATGATCCAGCCAGACCATTGACTTCAATAAGATTTAGGACTGTCTTTGGACCCCAGACTTGCCAGATGGCAAAAATGAACACTTTCCACCACTTTCAGATTTTAATTTGGTTGGGCTATTACACACATTTGAATTTACAAAACCTACTAACTCACTGATTTACGGTCAGGCCTCCTTATTCTGTTGATTTTCTTTTTATTCTAAATTTACTTTTCTTTAGTTTATTGTACTCAGTTTACAACAATAAGTGTAGATACAGAGACACATGCTCTAAGTCCTGCTTTCTCCCAGAACTATCTTATTATTGTTTTGTTTCAGCCTCATAGAAACAACGCTGGATGAAAACTAATCCAATTGTAGTTACACACAGGTCAGGAAAGTCTCATAGGCTGTGGAATTCCATTTTTTCTGGGATTATTAGAATCGCATTATGAATGATATTTCACTTTGTTGAATCATATATTATTTGTAATGTGCTTTTGATTGCCTTTGTATGACTAGATATGTGGTTGGGCTAGTTCCATATATTTTGTTGTTGTGGAGTAGAGCAATAAAATGTGAAAGAACCAATCATTCTCTGTGGTATCTTTAATAAGATTTGATTTTTCCTTTGAGATCCTTAAGGAAAAATCGTTATTCTCTGTCCATCTGGCTTGCTACAGCAAAAACCAAATCCAAAACACCTTCAGGTCATTATGGTCCATTGTTGCAACACCAGGATTAGATTTTGTCCCCAGTCACAATTTTTCAGTCCCTTGTAGAAAACGAGAAACAAGGGAGAGGTTTCACAGCTGTAGGGAGCCGGAACATTTGAATTTTGGTCTACAGAGTCTGCAGAGGTGAGCATCCCCCCGTGGTGACCACTGCCTCCATAACAAGCGCTCTGCAGAAAGGGGCGATTTTGGCTGTCCAGACCAAATGTCTGTTCGTGCTGTGCCTGCGTTCACCCTGACCACATGTTCACAGGCCCAGGCACATCCCTAAGATGGGCATGGTGGGATGCAGACCTGCTGCACACTGCGGGGAGCAGACACAAGCAGGGCCAAACAGCAGCCCCATCCTGTGGAGGCTCCACCAAGCACGGTGCTCACGGGGAAGCTGGGGGCTATGTCGGCTGAGTGGAGGATTAAGTGCTGAAAAGGCTATTTGGTTGTCCTCGTATTGATCCCAGGGAGGCTGCACAGGCGGACAGGCTCTCCAGTGCCGATGCAGAGTGCAGCCCTCTCCCTGGTGCAGGGTGAGGGCCAGCGGTAGAGGAGGCAGCTGGGAGAATGTTGTAGAAAGACAGATTTTGGGGGGAAATTTGGGTTAGTTTATCTGATTTACTATTATTACCACAAACTCAGACTAGTTTATTTAGGTTCATGGGCCTGGGTATTTGGTTGACAACTAGCACGTATGGAGGGAAAAATTAAAGAGGAGAGAGGCATGAGGTGTGTGGGCTTCATCTGGGCTTGGGGTAAGTGCCTGGGGAAATTCTTAGGGCTTGGACACCAGTATCTGGTTGTTCCCACTGGTCATGGTGCCTCCAGCATGGGGATAGCCAAGGCCAGCTGGCACCTGCCCAGACGAGGCCAGGGCACATCTCGGAGGCCAGCATGGCCAGAAACCATGCCCGTAAGGGCCAGACACACGTTGGCACGCGCCCGAGTGGAGCCAGGGGGCTGCGGCTGGGCCGCTGGCAGCGGCAACAGCAGGAGGGCAGGGAATGGACTTCGATTTCTGAGTGTGTGTTCTTCATTCTTCTGCACATTTTCACTGCCTCTGCTTTTCCTCTGGGCTTTTGCTGCTGCACTTGTGTCAAAGGGACACGGGAATGAAGGGGAAATGTGGCAGGCGCTGGCAGAGAAAAATGCCTCCAAAGAATAGCCAGTGTTCTTGGGTCTGATGCGGAGCCATGTATGCTTTCACTGCCACCTGGAAATGTACATTATTGGGCAAAAAATAAGCACCTTCAGTGACCTTTTCTGAGCTCACAGGAAAGGAAGTCTTTGCCGTTCTCTCATGGTGCCCTGGACAACGAATCATTCTCCATTTAACAGGTGACCTCCTGTATTGGGTTTGCGTGGCAAGTTTTTTGTAGCAGTGGGGGTTCCAGGGTGGCTTCCATAAG
>NW_010575718.1:0-2610 GCF_000687285.1 Phaethon lepturus
TTTTTTCCTGAGTTCCAGCCAAAGCTCTCTGGTCTTCTTCCCTGCCGTCTTGTTTTCCAGCACATGGGGACAGCCTGCTTCCGGGTTGTTGCATTGAAACTGTTCGGGTTCTATTAGCATTTACAATACTGCAAATGGTGTCAGACAGTGGTTCCTTGAAAGTAAGGCAGCTTTTCAGCTAGTGACTTTGCTGCTTTATTTCTAATGGCTTACAACACCATACTGTGTCGGACTAAAAATCTTAGTCTGTTTCTCTGTCATTTTCTGATTTTGGCTGTCGTCCATATTTCAAGGCAGCAGAAGTAAAAGCGGCTCTTCTTTTTAACTATGCCACTGACATATGGGCATTGCTGATAAATTGAAAACAAGGTGGCTCATCTCTTGGAAAAGTGTTTCTTAACTAGCTGCAGACACCAGAGTAACACTGGCTGCGTAAGTGCTACTCCTGTGCCCAGAGCTGGCAGAAGCTGCTCCACAGAGCTCTGTAAAAGCCATGGAGAGCTTTTTACTCACCATGAACAACTGCTGAAATATATGCGAGAATCCACATATTATCATAAAGCTTAATAAAAAATGGAGGATAAAGCCCCAAACCTCCTAAAACTCTCAGCACCTCAGTTTGCATCAAAGGAAATCCTCAGCTTGTTTTTGCCCCCCAGTTACTCTTTCTTTACTGCAACCTTTGCTACACAAGGAGCGTACCTAGATTTGGGTTAAGTCACTAGGATATTCAGGCCACAGCTATCTCAGAGCCATTCCTATACTTTTTTACCATACAAATGGCTGTATTTGCCCATGCTGCCAGAGTACTTATTCCGGTCAGAAGGTAATTTCTGAGGTAGGTGAGGAAACATGATGTATAGACTTCCTTTTACTATAGATATACTGACATTACATCATGGCTTAGGAAGTGGGGAATATAGAGATGAAAAACTTGGAAGCTGACTTGACGACTTTCACTCCCAGCAGCCTAATCCAGTGCGACCTTTCATTCCTGCAGGCCGTGTGCAGTAATGAGGGGTGAATTCCTCTTCCCAAAGCCACAGAAACATCCTCAGGTAGTTCCCCCAAGGTAAGGGCCCCTGTGGTTCCTGCAGCTGAGGCAGTACCTATCGACCAAGGACACAACTCTGCAGCCTTCAGGACACATGCTGCTCCAACTGGATTTTCTGTTCCGCTCTGACCACTTTGCACAGCTCAGGCACTAGCAGAAGGCTGCAGCGCGTCTGGAGATGGCCAGCAGAGAATTTCCTCCACACAAAGGGGCTTTTCATTGACTTTAAGAACACAGAGCCAGCCGAGCTGTGTTCTGTACCAGCCGTGCTGCCCTTCGGCGGTGTAGCGGTGCCGGGGGAAAAGGGAAGACTGGAGAAGAGGGACTGACAGAGGTCTGTGTCCATTTTCCAGCCAGACCCAGGATAGGGAGTGCTGGCAGCCTGCACACAGAGCCCCTGCACCAAGACCATCACCTGCTGTTGATGAGGAACAGTGAAGTTTTTCATATGTATTTAAACACAGGAAGAAAAAATATCCTCAGCAGCAGCCCCAGCACAGCCAGGTGGTAACACACAACCTGAAAATTATCCACTAGGCAACAACGGGACACCTGATACGAGTTTTATTCAAAATAGGCTTCAGCAAGGTACATGACTGCATAGGAGACAACAGAGGGATATGCCATGCTGGCGTATCTATAAGAGAGGAAGCAAGGAATATAAACTGCACTTTAAAGGAAGTTATTTGTTTTCATGTCTTTAAGGGATGCTGTTAGTCTCTGTGCTCTCAGAAACAAAGTTTGTTTGCAAAACAAAACACGTTTTCTGGGAAAGTGAGCACGATCTGACTGCACATGCAAACATTTTTTGAATACAGTGACTTTTCTATTACTTTCTTATATGAAGTGTCCTTGGGATGAGTACTCCATGACAGAGAATTTACTGTAAAAGCAGGGCAGAAAAAAAGTGACTGAAGAAGGAAAACCTCACTTTAGTGCCCTAAACATGGAGGTGGTTGATGGCATCTGGTTTGAAACCTGAGAGATCTTGCACACAGCACTCTTCCCGTGGCATCCATTTCCAGCCGGCATGAAGAGGGGTCTCACGCTGGTCGGTGAATCCCCAGGCAGTGGCAGCCTCTGGGCTGTCATGACAACCGCGGGGCTATGGCCACGGGCTCTGGATGCTCACACACACTGCATGGCTGTTGGGTTTGTGACTAATCCTTTACCATCAGCTGACTGTTGCCCCCTGCCAATGCCTCTTCCAGTTCAGAGATCATGGGAAGTCATTTCCATCAGGCCATTCATTCATATTGCTGACTTAATGGTACTTTCCTGACTAATGGTGCCAGATTATTCCGGGAAATAGTGTATCAAACGACCATTTTATCAATGGTCTAAAAATTAGTATACCCTCTTTTGTCTCTTTCAATTCAGCAGTGGCCCCTAAACCGTTTCTTTCCTAGGTTCAGGATCATTCTTGATTACTACAGTGGTAGACTACAGCCTGTGAAAGGGAACACGAACAGCAATATCCCAAGCATGTCAGCAGCTCAGCGCAGTGTGACTGCAATACAAATGATTTTTGGACTCATGCTATGACTATTGAGGGA
>NW_010575719.1:0-2630 GCF_000687285.1 Phaethon lepturus
AATTATATTATATATTAATATTATATTATATTGTATTGTGTTTCTAATGATTTATAATAATACCTTTTACTAATTCTGTGACTTATGTCATACCCTGAAACAGAAAAAAAACTTTGAATACCTTGTGGGCTGTAAAGGTGCAGATGAAAGGATTGTTCAAGCATTTTTCTGATTCTTGAAGCCTGCAAGTGATGCTAAGAACCTTTATTTTATTATAAACACAAAAATAGGTGTTTACTTTTAATTAGTAATTTTGTGGCCTGCTAGCACCAGTAGGAAGCATATTTCAGTGATCTATGTCACTCCAAGGCAAGAGTTATTTTGAACAGCAGGGACAATCCCAGAATTACAGTTAATCAATTGGAAATCAGCCACTCTTGCCTTCAGAATTGCTTTATAAGGATAATTAAAACAAATTTCTCGCTCCAAACCATTTATTTGGGTTTTGTTTGGGTTTTGGGTAGTTTGTGTTCTTTTTTCCTTTTTTTTTTTGTTCACTACTTATTATTTTCTTGAAGGCAAAAATATTGATGAATGCAAAATACAAAACATAAATATGTTTCATTATAAGCTATTTGAAAACACTGAAGTTCTAACAGTAAAAAAAACCAAACCAAACCAAACCAAACCCAACCAAAACGAAACAAAACAACTGGTAGTCAGCCGTAAGGTTCTTCTGTCAGAAGCCAGTGGTTAAATGTTTATTCTATCTACCTTCTTCAGTCTCTGTAGAGGTCTAGAGGTATTTTGATATTTCTCTTTTTCAGTCCATGCTAATATAGTCACACAAACATAACATAGACAGTTCAAAGACAGCTTTTGAAGTTTTGTGAACACTACTTCCAGAAGCTTTTCAGAAGATTTTATTACTGTTTTATGATCAATACCTCTAAGTAATACTTAGACAAACAGAAGGAACTGAACTTGATAGGACAGTTAAGGTAATTTTCTATAGACAGAAAAAAATTAAAGAAAACATTCAAACTTCAAGTAAAGCTTTATTTTTTTTTATTGAAACCCACTCAGAAATGTCATAAATATTTTTGATAATTTATATTAATAGCAAGGAAAACATTTTGAAATATAAAATATTTGAACACAAACCAAACTGAATTTATTTCATCTTTTTTGCATTATATAAACCTTCATAAAAGGTATTATATCTAATATTAAATTAATACTAAATCAGAACAGGAATCTAGTATGATGACTTAAAAATAAAAGGGAAAAATATACAATTTAAATCCCAATGCTGAGAACATTTTAGTATTTATTGGAAGAAGTAGGGGAATTTACTTTTCCAGATAATCTGAAAGCCATCGGTGGTTGAAAGAAACAATGGAAGTCAGCCATAGTTAATATAACATCTCATAATCTCCTTTGTTTAGAGCAGGTAACCTAAAGCCACTTGGTAATTTTTTTAAAGCCAATGTTCATTGCAAAAACCTATTTGAAAACTGATTGGATTCAAAATAAGGTTTTTAAAAACAAGCAGAAAGCAGAGTTTTGTAAGGGCCTTTACCTCACCAGGCTACAATTAAATTGCTTTTAAACTAACAGGATAAGCAATATTAAAGACAACTGAGCAAACAAAAAACCAACACTTTATTTAAGGAGACATTTTATCTAATTAAGGCTATTGGAAACTATTCATTCTACTGTCACGTTTTATACTCTAGTTTCCAGCAACAGACATTTTCTCAGGGGCAGGGAGGAAGGGAACAAACAACGCTCAACCTGTTTGGATCTTCCTAGAACATCCCTCATTATAAGGTGGCTATCACGACAGGAACAAAATGAGAAACTTGGAAAGTGTTTATTTCAGTAAGCTTCCTGTGGAATCGGCACCTATTAGGACTTCAAAAGATTCCTAATTCAGACTTTTGTCTGGATCACTGTCAAAGGCAGGGCAGCTGTCCCAGAATAAAGTCTGTATTCTTTCTTGATAAAGGAATCAAATGCTCCAACACTCTCAAATTTGACCAGTATCTTTAACCAGAGTAATTTTGGGGAAATTTTAAAAATAACTCTTCTGTGAAGTTTGTAGTGCTCTCTTGACTCAGAGGGGTTTCTGCAGTTACTCAACAAGCTGTTGTTTATCTGAACTAAAATTTTAACTTTTGAAGACAAGTTTAAGGACAATCCTTGACCTAAAAGAGATGGTCAGGATTTTCTGCTAGTTCAGAAATTTATTCTTGGCTTCTGCCTTACCTTGCAGGTACCTAAGTTCCACAGGTGACTTATTTTGTTTTCCTGAGCACATAGGCTTCTGCATTTAGCATAACTCAGAAGAGATCACCCCTGATAGGAACAATCAGTCCATCCTCTAAGCCTAGCTGCATTCCCAAAAAAGCTTATCCACATAAAACAAGCAACACACACTATTTTTTTAATAAAATGTAGAGGAAATTGTGAAGTATTTGACAGCGGAGGAGCTTCATCTCCCTTTTGGGGAGATTTTTAATTATTTATTAATTAATTATAGTTAATATAATGTATTATGGTAATATTATATATTAATATATTAGTATAACATAATAGCAACAACTTATATAATACAAAATATTAAATAATATATATTACATGCTATATTATGTATTATAGCGATATATTATTATTAAATTGAGCAC
>NW_010575720.1:0-2616 GCF_000687285.1 Phaethon lepturus
TTCTGCAGTATAGGATGCAAGGGATGAAAAGATCTGTTGAGAATATAGGGAAAATACCTGTGCAGTTGAGTGAGGGAGAGAGAAGACAGAAAATGCTCAGGGATTGATTATGCTCCCATGATGATACTATTGACTGTATGGAGGATGGGATCAAACCTTTTCTGCACAGTACATTGTCTTTATTGTTCAATATCTATTTCCTTAGACACTCAGCAGAAAGCTTATTCGCCTTTTAAATCCCACAAAACCACCTTACCTGAGATTTAAATAGGGTTTAAGTGGTAGATAGGAGCTGCTTAGGGTGTACCATACCCTTAGGTTGGGAATTTACCTAGTAACAATGTCATCTTGACTGTGCATGTCTAAAGTGCTGAGAAGACTTGGGTAGAGTGGCAGGACGAAGGAAATGGGTAGAATTTGCTGTGTTTCTTGTGCATAGGGTGTAATTATCACAAAACCAAGAGGAATCAGGATAGACACTGTGGACATTAACTTTGTCCCCTTTTTTCAGTGATACTGTTCATTAGTAATGTAAAACAGAGAGACCTAGTACCAGTCTGGTAGAAAACAAATGGAAAGCTGCACAGTATATTGTACTGATGTAAGTAGAACTATCTGCATATAATGTGATTTTATTTATTGTTGTTTTTGTGTAGGGGAGAGTGCGTATTCATGACTGTGGATATAACCTTTGTTATTTGTGTAATGTATTTTATTTCTTTTATGACTTGGTCATTTAAAATACCTGCATTCATTGGTGTCCTTTGACTTTTTATTCTGTGCATTTTCATTCACACATTTTAAAAATGAAAGAATATCACATAACCTAAATTGTAACAAAATGTTTCCATTAAAGACATAGGAATATGTTATCACCCCTTTCTGTGGTGTCTTTTGTCACCTGTTTACTACATTCTTGGTCTGTTTCATATAGAGGGTGTTACCAGATGGTATGGAGTTAATAACAGGCAGGTTATTCTGCGTCTAAGACACCACATAAACCCCTGATTTTAATGATTATTAGTAACTGATTAAATCAGGAATAAATCAAACCTTTCTTTGGAAAGAAAATTCCCCCTGGTATTTTAAGGTCTGGGAAAGGTTTTAATCAGTATAAACAAATTTTGGGTATTTTTCTATTTATTCTCAGTCCTCCAGAAATTAATTAGGAACCAAATTATTTAAATACATTGGAACCTTCACTAGCAAGCATTAATTTTTATAGCCTGCAGAGAGGCAAAACTTACATATTTTACTAAGCTAGAAGTTCATTTCTTTGCAGCAATCTTATCAAATTGGGGGAATTTAATTCTGTTTCTTTCCTGTGCTTTTAAATACAGTCTTCACATTATCCTGTTTTGTCTAGCCTTCTGCTTTCTGTATGCATGTGTCTGTTGCCAAATTTAAGATTTGTGCTTGAGAGTATGCCAGGCCTTTATAAACTAAAATAACTTGGAAATGAGTGTGAGGAAGAAATTTCTGATCACAGTTGTATCAAAACTACAAGTACCAAGAATTCACTGGAGAGTTGATAGAGAGGTGGAAACATCCTCTGGGTTAACTATGGACCTAAAATCTTTCTGCAGCCCAGGACTGAAAAAAGCGAAGAGTATTTTTATACGGACTTGGAGAAGCCCATTCAGTTAGGGGAGAGTTGAACTACTTTCCTAGCTGCAATGCCATTCACTGGTAAATCTAAATTTGTCACTGAATTCAATTAACTCAGTACTCACAACAGGGAAATGAATATTACAAGTTTGTATAGCTGATTAAAGGTGCAAAGAGATTAACTTTCCAAAATTGTAGAAGATCTTCCAGATGTATGTTAGAATTGAGGTGATTTTAAATCTGCCTCCTCAGAGATAGACTTCTAATTGTATGAATGCTGTACAGATAGAAATTACTGTTTCACTTGCTTTTCCTTGATAGTTATGCGCTTATGTCTTCATTCCATTGCAAACAGGAGTTCCCTGGAAGAACCTAGTGATTTGCCAGTATTTCTGTGCATTGTAGAAAAAATTGTACAAGTAGTGCTTTGTGTTCCTTATAACTGCAGTAATCACTAAAGGTGTTTTGTGATCTTTTCAAAAGTGCACATTTTACATTACTAATCTCCGGTCTATTCTAAACAATTTAAGATTCTAGTCAGGATAAATGAAAGATTAGTTTACTAATGTTTACTAATATTCTAAGTTTGCTAGAACTGGGATCAGTCATGATACCTGCTTTACTGCGGCTATATTGTAGGGACACATTGTCAGGGAAGACAGCAGGAGAAACTTCTGACATCTTGCTTTCATTGACAGCAATGGGAAAAAATTCTCATCACTGTCAATAAAATAAAGTTTTTACTCAGGCTTGGGAATATATGGCATGAGAAATGATTAACTGAATTGATGTTCTGTATATGACCCTCAGGATATTAGTGCACGTCAAATACGTCATTACCTTCAGAATGACAGGGCTTTCTTCCACTGTCACTAGATTTTTTTTTCTTTTTTAATAGCTTATCCTTCAAAATGAATCCTTGAGATATGTGTGATGGATTATGTACATGTATACATGCATCAATATTTATGAAACAGTTCACAGAATCACAGAATCACTAGGCTGGAA
>NW_010575721.1:0-2613 GCF_000687285.1 Phaethon lepturus
ACAACAACAATAATAATAATAATAATAATAGTGGTAGTGGTGGTGGTGTTACAAAAATATGCTTTGCTCTCCCCTGGAAATTTGGGGGTTACAAAGTTTAATTTGTTCAGCTTTATAATGTTGACTAGGATGATGGCTTTAAAATGCCCTACATAGTTAAAAAAAAAAATTCTGAAGGATTGATACTGAAGAGTTATCAAGAGATTACTGCTTGTTTTTAGGAGTAGCTGTACCGAAAGGTTTTACGTGAAATGTGTCTGTAGCTTTCAGAGTCAGCCTAGCTCATTAGAAGACGGAGCTAAGGTAAGATGGTAGAGATGATAGACGCCTGCTTGTCTTGGACAACCAAGATTAGGCAAGAATTAGCCACCCTGAGCTCCTGAGATACTAATGTCAAAGGGTCGATGGGAAGGTCATTAGCAGGACAGTTGCCTGAGCAATGTTTGTAGTGGCTGTATAAACACCATTTGAATTGTAGTGGCTGTACGAATAACCGTGGGTTTGAGCAGAAGTTTAAAATTCAGAGCAACTTCCCAATGATAACAGAACGGCTGATCTTGCATGATGAGGTCCTAAGGAGCAGCCATTATGGTTCATACTGAGTGATTTAGGAAATAAACTAGTTGATGGGCCAAGGCAAAATTGTACTGTGCCATGTATTGCAGCCAGCAGGATGCTCTAGATGGGAATGTTCTTGGATGTGAACAAGAAAAAAAAAGGGAAGTAGTATGTCAGATGAGGACAGTGTGGCTGTCATAGTTATTGAGTAGGTGGACAAGAATTTAAATGTTAAGTAATATGTAATCTGAATATCAGATTATTTGAGATGTAAAACACTACACATAAGGTAATATCAGGGTATCAGAACCCAAAGGCTAAGTATTGGCTGGAAGAAGCTTGAGAGGTACATAAAAATAGAGACTGTTAAATGAAAAGAGGAACTACCAGTACCATTTAAGTAAACGGTAGAAAATAATTTTTATAGGGTGGAAAGAGAAGATACAGGTCTCTTCAGCAGTCATGAATACAAGTAGCATATAAAGTGGAGTCAGGCTTCTCTTGCAAGAGATGTATAACTGAAGTTTTCAATGAGGGTTAATCAAGGTTAAATATTTCTCAATATAAAATGTAAAGGAGTAATATCGTAGCAATAGATACAGTGGAATTCAGATCTAGTTTATTAAAAACAAGCAAACAAAAAACCCCATGGAATTTCTTACTGAGGGTGATTGCAGTGGTTTGCCCAGTGTTTATAAGTGTTTGTCCTTTGCTTCTTTCAGAAGTGTCACAACAGTTGTTTTGCTGAAAAAGTTATAACCTTCTGAATGACCTCTGTTTTTCATGCAACACTGAGATGCGAACTCCTGAGTTTATTAAATGTGTAAAAATGGAGACCTCAGATTAGTTTAGCATGATGGAAAATAGCATTTCAAGACCATACTCTGGGCTATCTGAAATTGAATGCACCTAGCAGGAAATAAAAGGTCAGCTGTGTATAATAAAGACCTGGGGATTTCTATTCCCTTAGCTGCATGGCAGAGAATAAGAAACATCAGAACTCAATACGATCTTGCCTTAAAAGCTAAAGGGATAGGCAAAATATTTATGGTTATGCTGCCATGTGACATTTCAGTCCTGAAATTGTTCCGTGTGGAACAATTGCAGACTCCACTTGATGAAGTTTATCAGAGGAAAAAAACAATGTAGTAGTTGAGGCAGTACCAGGAAAGAACGCAATAGCTCACTATAGGTAATATGTCCCATAACATAGCCTGATACGTATAAGGTCTTCTTAATGGTCTAAACAGTTCTAGCACTTATATCACAGTCTCTCAGGCTGTCATTTCCCGCCTTCCTGATGCCTGTCAGCCCAGGCTAGGTTTCTGAAATTGTCATGAAAGCATCCTCTAAAACTGTGCACTCCGTACAGTGATATAAGGTCACAGCAGGACTCCGCTTGCCAGTATTCCTCTTGCTTTAATCAGTCTGAGTTTAACATGTTTGTCTATATCCTAGGTCTGATGACTCTGTTAAATGTTTTTCTGGAGATGTGTGTGTGCTTGCTGTAGCCAGTAGCTATTTCAAGTATACAGGGACACTTATCACCTGCTGTCTAGAGGTTGTGATTTCAGTCCTTCCAGCAAGGTTGCTAAGGAGTGTGAGGGATCCTCGGAGAGCAAAGCTCGGGAAATTCTCCTGTGGCCTTTTCACGCGTTGTGTGCTGAAGCGTTTCCTATCCGATATAAACCACTGTTCCAGCAGTAAGATAGTATGGGCAGATGTGTACCTTAGAGTAGTGTAACACAGGATAATTGTGACTTTCTAGTATAAAGAAAACATTTGCAAGTGTGAGAGTGCTGTGGTAAGCTGCAAAGAGCTCAGGCCTCCTGAAAACGTACCTTAGGTTTCAAATTAATTTGCAAAGGCACATAAAGAAGTACAAGATGTGCAGCTTTTAACCTACTACAGCTCTACAATTTTTTAAATGCAATCTTCTGTGGTTTCATTCAGCTTGGTTTTCCTGCAGAGATGGTGCAGCACAGCGTTTTAGACATAGATTTGGAGGGGGGAAGGGATAAAAGAGGGCTCACTAGAGTTGAACCTAGGGGTAGG
>NW_010575722.1:0-2623 GCF_000687285.1 Phaethon lepturus
GCCTGTGTCAGGCGCGCGTGTGTGTGCGCATAAAGGCACAGCGAGAAGCCCGGTCACCATCTCCTCTTGCTTAACTGGAGGTGAAAGTATCTGACCTTAAAAATGGCTAGCCTGCAACTGGCACCTCCTCAGCAATACATGCTGCTGTAAGGGCTTTTCCTCATCAATTAGGGCCCAGGAGGCTTAAAAGTTAATAGAAACCACCTTGGTGAACAGCAGGGCTGACAGTACGCCTCCTTCAGGGATGAAATAAAAAGCAAAGATTTTGTTCACAGACTCCACCGAGTCCCATCTCAGTGCAAGGGTCTTCACCAAAACACTACAAGTAAAAAAACCCCGTAGTTAATCCAGCGCTCCAGAGGTTCTTGTCAGGACAGCGGAAGGCAGCAAGACTGTGTGTGCGGCCAAGCTCCATCTGCTCCGGCCGAGGACAGCCCAGCTTGGACACGTGTCCCACGCGGTGATGGGGCAGTTGTCGCTGGCAGAAGACGACGTGTGCAGCATGGAGCAGCCACATTTTAAACAAGAGGAGTGTGCCAGGGCTGCCTGGCATGTCAGCACCCTCACCTGCCCCAGCTGCCATCTGGCCCTCCACTGAAGGTTACTGCTCCAGCGCTGGGGCAGCAGCGTCCCACTGCTTGTGCCTGTGCTTCAGCCACTCTGGAGAGACCAGAGATGATGATGGGTTTCTACTAATCTGATCAATTATCAACTCTGAAGATGAGAAGCATTTTTGCTAGCTTTGGTCTCTCCTGTAGCCCTTGTGACCATGGGGACCCAGGATAAAGACCCTCAATTCATGGTCTGAGTGAAAATGCCTACTTGGCTGACAACCCCAAATGCTAATGGTGATCTGTAAGTTCACAGCAGCCTCTTCCTGAAAGTGGGTATTATTATCTCCATTATTTTCTCTGCTCCTGCACAGAAAAGACACAGATGGAGAAGCTAGATTGGGGACAGCCATACAGAAAGAGCAGAAAAGAAGCAAAAAGGTGTAATGGCGAAGAGCCACAGGAGCAAGGCAACTAGCGATATATTTTAGGAGAACAGCTAAGCCTCCTGGGGGACCATGGCTGTGCAGAACCATCCTGCTTGGTCAGCTCCCTCCACATATTCTGAGACCCATCCTGAAGTCCATTAGTACAGTCTAGCCAGCTGAAGGTCAGTCCAGATATCCAAGACTTCATGCTTGCTGGAGACATTTTTTTGAGGAAGCCTGTAAGTCCGCTTGTAAGTCCTTTCACTTTCTCTGTTGCCTGTGCTTCCTCCCTGAGGACTCCCGTGAGATGGACAGATGCTCCTGCCAGCCTAGCGGCACCTTCCTGCACAGGAAGAAAAGACCCGTGCGCAGAAGATGGAGGTCTCAAAACTCCCATATGAAAACCAAATCAGAGCTCACCGAAGCCAGAAAATGTTCCTCTCTCCAGTTACAGCCTGATGAAGCTGAGCACAACATTTATTTCTCCATGCATTAAAAGAAAAAATCCATGAAAATGTGTCAAAGACAAGGAAGAGAAGCAAAGAGAAAAGGTTTGGTCCCACAAAGAAAGCATGCACTTCTGAGGTTTGAATCTGGCACTTAAAAGTGTGAAGCATGAAGTTCCTAATGACCTACAGTTCAAACGCTCCAGCCACCAGGTCACTGAGACGTAAACAAGGTTGAGGTTTTCTTCTTCTAAGGGAAATGACATTTCAGTCACCCACCTCTCCCCTAGGAAACATGGGCAGCTGAAGAACAAGCGTGCAGAGACAAGGACGACCAGCAGTTGTTACAAGTATAAACAGCAGCAAGGTAGTGCCAAAGGATGTTAAATGCAGACTATGAAAAAACTAAATTGATGAGCATAAAGTCATATGGTCAGCACAAATGCTTTTAGAAAAGAAAAAGTGTTCCCAAAGACAGTTCCAAAAGAAAATCGATAGAAATTCAGACCTATTAATGTGTGATTATATTATCATCTAGAGCCTGCTGTCTTACAGAGGTAATGAGTGTGATTCACCCAGATGCCATGTCCTACACTTGCACTGACTTCAGAAATAATTTCTCTTCCCTATGACCTCATCTACAGCACAGAGAGGCACTGCAGCAATATGCTCATGTTTTGGGCCCTGACGCTACGGGGAACCTCATGTCATCCCACACTCTCCCTGGAAGAAGCTGCGTGCAGGATTAGGGCTTCATATTGTACGGCAGTAAATGATGTATCTCACAATTAGCACATGCTCTGGCGATCTTGTTCCTTGAGATGTCTGAAAACACAGAGTAACTGTGTGTGGTCATGCAGCTCCTTGCTGTTCAGACTTCACATTTACAACAGATTGACGTGAAATGAATAATTAACATCCCACTGCAAGCTTTGAAAGAAACAAGATGTGATACCTTTTGTCACGGAATGTGGTTTTTATTAAATTTGCGATATGCAGCCCCCCGGGTTTAGGGTAGAAACCCACTAACGCGCACGAGGACTGGTTTCTAAAATTCCGGTCCTTGGGCACAAGAACGCCTGGTGACATTTATTTCCAGCTGGGTCCTGCAGGGCGGAGGACCCGCCTCCGTGTCCGCGGGCACAGGGCCGGGGTGCCACCGCGCAGACGAGCCCTGCCCTCCGGCCCCTCTCGCGAC
>NW_010575723.1:0-2628 GCF_000687285.1 Phaethon lepturus
TCGGCTGGTGCTCCTCCCCAGCCAGGCCTCGTCCCCTCCCGCTGAAAAGACGGTGGCTTTTTGTCTGACTCAAGCAGTTCATGCCCTCCGAGCAGCCTGCCCGGCTCCCCAAAGCCACGGGCTCTCCTGTCCTCCAGCAAGCGTCACGTTGGCTGAGCGGGGAGCAAGACTTCTCTTAAGGTGCTGTCTTACTCTTTCATCAGGTGCTGCAGCAATTTAATCCAATATAGCTGTACAGAAAACCTCTTTTCGGCCAGGCCAGCACAGCAGTTTTACAAACGCTTATGCAGCAGCAGCACAGCTGTCAGCGCCTGTTCAGGCACAAGGCAGAATTCTAACGTGCTCACTAACGTGTGCTTACTGACACGTCCAACCCTCTCCCGTTCCCTCGTGTGGACACCACATGTGGGCAAGATTTGTATTTGACAGTCCAGAATGCCCTCGTGTGTGCATGACCTGTGGGCTGCCAGAAGGGCTACACAACACAAGCCTTTGCTAGCCTTATCTCACCCGTCTTGGGCGTGAGGCAGTTGGTGGGGTGCATGGCTTTTTTCTTTGGGGAATACCCAGGCCTGCTTTGAGTTCCATTAGACAACAGTCCAATGACCGGAACTCGTCTGCACCAGCATTTCTAGCAATGCCTGCTGGAGCATCATCCCAGAGCAGGCACCGGTGCTCCGGAAGGACCTGTTCACACCGCTCGGGTCCCACACCCGCTGCCTTAGCACAGGGTGAGGGGGCTGGCTGGTGCTCCTCGGAAGTTCCTTCTTCCAAAAATATGTTCCTGCCTCAAGCGGAAAGGTAGGTCTTTTCTTTCCCCCCCCATCTTCTTTATTGACCTCCTTGCCTCCTTGTAACACCTCAGTGACAGATCTTATGCCTTACATTTTGCACAGCCCTGCTTCAGACCAATGAAGACATGCATGCAGAATGTGCACATGGCCACACGCCGCATCAACCAGAGCACGCGTGCCCATGCGGGGAGACTGGGCACTGGTCAGCACTGCCGCTGGCACTGGCACCCAGAGGTGCCTCCATGTATGCCATCCTACCTGCCTTCCTACACCCGTTTCTCCCTGAGGCTCCTGGCTTGACCCAGCTCTCTGCACTTCACCAAGAGAAGCCATTTCAACAAACGGCCTGCAAAGTCGGTACCCCACAGCTGAAGTCTGGCCAGCACCGAGTGACCCAGCGCCACTAGCAATGCAGCTGGGCAGCTCAGGCTGGTGTCTGAAACCCTGCTGACTGGGACTTGGTTGAGTGTTGGGCTTACCGTGTCATGTCCCCTGCCTTTGCTGGTACTCACGCAGAACTGCACATGAAATACAAAGGCAAGAACGGGATGAGGAGTCAGGACTTCCCAGGGCAGGCATTGATACCTTTCTTTCAAGTCGTTTCAGCTGTAAAACAGGGGTCACGATTCTGATCTACGTCACAAGGATTTGGGAGCCTGATTAGCTACTGCCTGTAAAAGACTGAAAGAAGTCTTACTGTGAATCTAGGACCAAAGAGTAGAGAATGAGAGAGGCTGTCTTATGGGCATGTATTATGCTGCCCTGAATTTCTCCCTGTGTTATCGATCCAGCGGCTTGCTAAGATACAGCACTGCCTGCTGCAGTGGTTTAATTCATTTTTAAGCATCATTATTTTTCATGTTGTGGTCTTCCCCTGCTTGGGGTGCTTCTCACTGCCCATCCCCAAAAAGGTCCATTCCTGTCTGTGTTTCATGGCATGCACTGCTCCCACATGTATGTGTGTGCACACCAGGGAGATGGAGAGGCAGCTTCAGCTACACTAAGCAATTAAACTCCGGTAGCTCAGGGATGAGCAGGAGGCCGTGATTTTCTTTTCCTTTGCAGTAATTGCCTCTGCAATCAGCTTTGATCACCCGAGAGCAGAGGAGATGAGTGCTGCAAGTTGACATCAGTGGTTTTAATATATCCATTTACATATACAGGAGCAGTGCAGCATACAGCTTTCCATAGCGCCTCTGACCTGAAACCATCGCCGCTCCATAGACACCTCATTTAATTTAATACTTCACTGCCACTGCGGAAGCCACAGGATGGGGATGGGAGGGGGGATAATCAAGCCCTCACTCTCTCACTCTCCGTGAATGTCTGTAGAAATGACATGAAAGTAATTGCTTTTGAAAAGCAAAGCAGAAATGGCACAATTGATTCCACTTAAATGAGAGGAGAAGGGGTGGGGGTGGGGGATGTTCGCCCTAAACAGGCCACCTTCTTTCCTGCTGCAAGCAAATCTCTTCGTGGGTCTGTGTGGGGACGAAGGGAAGGTGGGCTTGTCTCAATGGCACTCGGGGGAAGGAGGCGAGGTCGGACAGGCAATGCTGCTTTGAGCAGCAGGCATCCCCCCAGCTAACTCAGACCCAAGGGCAAGCGCCCTTCGTGAAGCCATACGACATCCCAATTGTTACAGGCACTTGTTCCTGGGGAGCTAGTAGGGAGCCTCGTTGCATTTAACGTCCTAGAATTGTTCTGCCCCCAAAACCCACCCACCCACCTTGCAGCTGGGGGAAGGGGGTGTTTAGCCTGCATGCTGAGGAGCCGTCAGTTCCCGGCGTTGCTCATCCATGCCCCATTCGCCCTGTGGATAAAGCTCTGTGAG
>NW_010575724.1:0-2606 GCF_000687285.1 Phaethon lepturus
AGGTCCTTTCCAGCCTTAGTGATTTTGTGATCACTGTAAAAATATGATTCTAAATACCCACAGGAGTTCTGACTTGTTAAATATGATAAAGCCACTTTTATGTAATCACTAACGAGAGAAAAACTACAGAAGTGCCTCAAGCACTCAGTAACAGGGTCTTTGGGGTAAAAGGGCCTTTTAGCACTTCCCTTCAGTTTCGAAGACACAAAACACTGCAGGTACAAGGAGCAACATCAGCTCCCCTGCTGCCCTGCTCTGTTCATCACAATAGCATCTGAGCTTTGGCAGCCAATAATGGATTTCTTCTGATAATACCCATGTGCTGTTTGGAGAGCTGAGGACAAGAGAGGTGAATTACTCAGAACAAGAATGAAGGGCATGATGAAGGCTGCGACTGAACGCAGCCCACCTGAGTACTCCACCAGTGCTTCATATACAGGATTGCTCTTTCTATTCAAGCGCTCAGTGCCCATGCTCTCATCTCTCTCTTGTGGTGCATTACAATCGTCTTTTCATTGAAAAATGACAAATGCAAGCTATTTTAAAAACTGTATTGGCTTTCCACTGCCTTCTGGCTCACACCATGCGCCTCGTGGTTACTGCACTCTCTCAAGAAAGGAGTGCAAGGTCTGGACATCTCCTCAGCGGCTGCCTGCCCTCATCTACTCTCAGCTTCTCCGCTCTCACCAAGTTTATTTCCTCCTCCTCTTCCTCCTAGTCAGGCTTTCTGTATTTTAAAGCCTTTTAGCTAAAACAATCTTCTGGTTTTCTGTCTACTAAATATTCTCTTTACAGCAAATGTTACTATGAAAAACCACCTTTAGCCCTGCAACTATTGGTGTTTAATTTATTTAAAGGTCCATGGAAGAAGAAATTTACTTTTTTCCTTTCCTTATCATATTCTACCTGCTTTAGAGTTCTTTGGCCAGATTACAGCTTTGCAGAAATGACTGCTGTGCAATAGGTTCTGTATGACTATTACGAATGCAGCAACATCAGCAAAGTCTCCTAGAATCAAAAAGGGTCTGAGCTAAATTAATGAGCCCTAACTGGGGGCTTTAATGGGATTCAAGCAAGGAATATTGGCTAAAAAACATCAGATGTGTTTTCACAAGGGTGAGTGTCTTTTACTGAAATTACACTTTTCAATGCAGATTGATGATATCTGGACACAGACTTGGGGGGGAACAAAAAACAAAACAAACAAAAAAACCAACACCAAAGAACCAAAAAACCAAAAGTGTTGCCAGGACAAAATTCTGCCACTAGATCAAGGTTACAATACTCGGATACAAAACTCATTTAGCAATGCTTGTGCAAGTGAAACCTGACTATTTGTTTCCATTAAACATCTTCCCTCATCGCATTCCTCTTTTCCCATACCCTTTTCTTCAAAGAACGCACCGCAGTGGGAGTAGAAAGTGAGTTTCAAATCCATAGGGACTACCTCAGATGAAAAATGGGTAAGCGAAGCTCACCCACCCCCAGGCTGGCGCCGCTGAAGAAGCTGCGACCACAGGAGAGGCCAAGGTGCCCCTTGGCCCGTGCTGGGGAGCTCCCTCCCGCTGCGACTTCCCTGTTATTCCAGGCAGGGACAGCTGCTGACAGCCCAGCGGCTTCCGCGATGGGATTCGATGACTGACGGAGAATAAGCTGGGGTCGTTTCCCAGCACAGGCACCGACTCTGAACGTCGCGCAAGAGGTGCCCTGCAGGGCCCGACCGAAGGTCTCTGCTGCCCACACTGGGTCTCCAGCAGTGGCAATAGGAGATGCTGTCTGGGGAGGGCACCCAGCCCAGCCTGTTTCTGAAGTCTTTGTGCTCCACCAGCACCCACAACTGTTGTATTAGGGAATGCTAGAGGGTACATACCTCCTGGGTCCTTTTATGTCCATTTATGAACCTGTTGCCCATTAATTTCCCTGGGAAACCCCTTTTCATCCCTGCAAATACTGTCACCTCCAGGCAGCAGGTTACAGAAGTTTCTTAGCTTCTGCATAAAGAACTGCCTTTTAACGGCAGTGCCCCTCAGCTCCTGTATTGCAAGATTTGGGTGAACTGTTGTCCCGCATCCAGCTTATTTACCAGCTCTGTGATTTTACACAACCCAAGCACACCCTGCTGTCAGGCTTTCTCTTCCATCTGAGCAGCCCTCACATTTCCGATCTCTGCAAGACGCTGGTGAATACTGAACAAAACTGGTCTCAGCACCAAGGCCTAGGTGATCCGAACAGTGACTCTTCCCTGCTCTGAAAAGTGACCGTTACATCCTACCCGTTGCTTCCTAGCCTTTATCAGCTTTCAGTTCATAAAAGAAACTTTCTTCAAGTCCCCTGACAACTTAGTTGGCTCTTTTGAAAGTCGGGATATGTTATGTCCTCTGGTTCCCCTTCGTGCACTTGCTGATTTGCACCATTACACAGCAGGTTCGTGAAGCAGGAGTTCCTGACACAGATGATGCTTAGCCATGTACTCAGAGACCTTCTTCTTTATTATTATTATTTATATTTTTATTATTTCTATTTTATATAAAAGTATATACATATATTTTATATACATTTTTATATTTTTATTATTGCTTAGACAGGTTTACTCTTCGCTGAGTAAA
>NW_010575725.1:0-2617 GCF_000687285.1 Phaethon lepturus
GGCGGAGTGCCCGGGCCAGGGTGGTGGGTGCTTCCCCCTTCTCCTCGGCGCCGATGATAGCGCTGTGCCCCGCGGGCGCTGGGCGCATGGGAAGGCGCTGAACCGGACCTCGCCTCTCCCTCGGTTCCGTCACTGCCGTGGCTGAAACAAACGTCTTCACCTTTTTTCTTAAGGGTTTTTCTTCCTTTCCAGTGGGATTTTCATGCTGCTACCCTAGTATCGAGAAACACTCGATGTCCAAAATGCTCAAATTCTACCCCCGCAGGTGGCCTGGAAGGATAAAAAGAATGGGGAGACCTACGGATACTACCTGTTCTCTGTGTCTCTTTTCACCCCCTCTCAACTGCACGTCCAGCCTCTCTTGACTATCTCTTTTTCACTCTTCTCGTCCAAGGTCTTTTTTTCCTGACACTCTTGCTCACACCTTCATTACATTTATTTTTTTTTACCAATTGAAATTACAGTCATTCATATGTACGTATTTTCCTTGTCAGTTTATAAAACATTCTTTCTAATGTTCTCCTTACCAACGTGACCACCTCACCTGCTTTCTCCAGATGCTTGCCATCATCTTCAAGATCTACAAATCTTCTTGCTCCGTATGTTCACCGTTGCCACCTTTCAGTTGCTTCCGCATCAATCCTTTCCCTTTTACCAGTGCTTCATGTCTTGTCCATACACATGCTTCTCCACCAACCCCTTTCATGCAGCTTCCAACACATGTGATGAGTTGTTCTTTGTCGCTCTTTGAGTTGTTCTTTCTTGTCTGTTGATGTTATGTATAAGACTGACCATACCGGATAGCATTTTTACTCTGCTCCAAGAACTCTTAACTCCAAAACCTTGCATCAGAGAAAAAGACTAGAAAGTAGAATGATGTATATATGGCATCATCCCTTTCAAATGTGAGGGCTCATGTATAACCCTGTTTGAATAGGGACTTGTTTCAAACACTGGAGATTTCATACCTAATATGAAATAACTATCACCATTGTGATCAGATATTCTTTTTTTCTGAGTTCCAAACCATTCTTGAATATCCCTGATAATGACCACAGGACCATTTCAGGGAAGACCATTATTTCATTATGTATTGTGTGAAAAAATACTTCTCCGTGTTGTTTTTTAATTTCTTAATCATTGGGATTTATGCAAGATAAAACGCCTAATCCTACTGCTAACTGGGGAGACCAGTCGCTTGCTCTTTAACGTGCCCTGTATCCTTAAAGACTGCTGATGAAGCACTGCAGATCGTGAGATCAAACAAGTTCTTCTAACATATCCCAAATATATCCCATGGAAGCAAAATTCTGATGAGTGTCTAAAGGGGGCAAGAATTTTAATAAACAATAGAAAAGCAATCTCTCCAATGAAAGAGGAGTATAAATGTCAAATGTTGAGATTGCTTCCCATTCCACTGGAAGGCAAAATGTAAATATTTGAAGAATTTTAGTACATAGCAAACATTATAACCATCAAATGATATATAATGATTCATTTTTATGGCTAATAATATAAGAGAGAGCAAATATCCAAGTTTATTATTCCAATAATTGTATTTCTTTTGGTAAGCAATGTATATGAGTAGGAGGAATTTAGCTCTGTTGAGCATCATTGTGGCCAGATCTGCAAAACTTACAAATGGAGAACAGATAGTATAGAAAGGTATTACTTCTAAGTCTGTCATCTATTATTAGTATGTCAGTTGTTGGACCTGTGAGTTGCTACGCTCAAGCTATAAACTATTGAGATATATTCGGTTTATGTACTGTTAGTATTTGTCATGCTGTATTATTTATAAAATGTGGCAATAATCTTGGTCAGATATTCCAGGAGATGCTTCAGATTTCAACACAGGCAGATGAAGGATGCTCCTTGCTGTCTTAGTTCAGTGACTATTGTCTCCTACATCTGGTGATATACGGAACTTGGAAAGGAAAAGAATGGTTGTGCAGCCCAGTATCTTGCAGAGGAAGTTGTGGCATTTATGGTGGAAGGGCAGAAAGAAGAAATACCTCCCATAAGACCTATTCACCTGCTATTCAGACCTAGATGAAAGAGAAAAAAGTGTCTGGAGATGAGGCTTGACACTTAAATTATTATTGCCTTTTGAGTACAAAAAGTAGTTTCTCCACATGGCCTTGGGAATTTGCACCGGTACTAAAAAAGGAAATGAGCAATCAGAGAGGTTTATCCAAATATACTTTGGCTGACCAATACGTTAGTGGAGATGAGTCCTAGCATTCATGTTTTTCCAGCTCTGGTGGGGTAATCATTATATCCATGTTGTTCCTGGTATACATTAATGATATTCCAGCAACTTCAATTACATTTTGAAGACAGCTTTCTCATTTGGAAGTTGTTCAGTCACTTAGAGCCACTTCTGTTAAATTTATACACTACACTTTTAAGAGCTGAAATCAGCTGCATTCCCCATCTGTGTGTATTGGTCATTATGTGCATCCTTAATGTTGTTGACAACCATTAAAAAACTCTGTCAGTCATTATTATTATTTCTCAATAATCATGCAGAGCAATTCATGAGGATCTGATGATGACTGCAGACCCTGCTGACGTGGACCAGATTATCACAGAATCATTCAGGTTGGAAAGGACC
>NW_010575726.1:0-2618 GCF_000687285.1 Phaethon lepturus
GATTGGTTTACTTGCCCAGTACTCACAAACCTTGTCCCTTGATAATCATCTTCACACTCAGCTGTGCTTCATAGCTTGTTTACCATGTTGCAATGATGTTTACTCCCTAAGTTTATGTGATGTTGACCATTTGAAAACATCATTTAAATTAGCTCCTCTAACTAATGAGTATATGTTTCATGTGTGTTACACAGGAACAAGGAAGCAAAAATGTTTTGGGTTAGCTTCCTCCTTTTTGATCAGGTTTAAGCATCCTGGAAAATAGAAAACAGACTACACATTTATTCTGACATAAAATAATACAATGAGAATCCAAAGGTATAAACATATTATAGGAATTTTAAAGCCTATTTGGATGTCATAAGCTCAAGACTTTAGATATGAGGGATCTAAGAAAAGCTAATTGCTTAACAGTAGCTAAGCAGAAGAAATTCTGATTGGCAGCTCACTCACCACCTCATAGTCCAGACTACCATGGATAAATGATGTTGAAGCACTGAAATACCAAAGAAAAAACCTGTACAATAAAACAAGGAGGCAGGATAACGATAGAATAACAACATATTTGAGGGGCAGGTGCAATGGCTCTACAAAACTTTGCCTGTTCTACTTCTGAAGGTCAAAGGAAGGATGATATGCTAGTCCAGTGTACATTTTAAATTTTCCAGAGTAATTTTGAGCCTAGTATAAGGGTACAGAAGAATATTAGATGTGAAAATTACTGCAGCAGAAAAAAACCAAAGCCAACAAAGAATCTTAAAACACAGCACCAAGTGGCAAAGAGGATGTCACAGTGGGAAGAAAACTGTAAGTAGGGGAAAAAATTGTGTCGGGGACTTAAATATACTATTTGATCCTCTCTGCTTTCCTTGCCAGTTCTGTATGTTGATAACATCACAGTAATTTGGAAATATCTACATTATCTACAGAGTTTTGGCTTTGATACATTTACTTATTGAAACAGTTGTCATTTAAAAAGCAATCAGCATTTGCCATGTTGTGATGCCCTGACATTTTCGATACCACAGTTTGTCTTGAGAAATCTGTTTTTTAGGTAGTTCAGTCATACACATGACAGGCTGAGGAATGCTCTATGCAGATCCTATTTTGAACAGACTGTGAGGAAGCCAGGAGGTTCCACAGCTGCTTTGTGGCCTCACTGTATCTAAAGACAAGAAGTCACCTACAGTTTTTTGTGTATCACTAATACTATTCATGCATTTTTGAGGAATCTAATTAGAAATACTAGAGTTTGTCATCTTCCTAAAGGTTATAAAGGTTAATGAAGACATTTTTGATTGGTGTCTACTATGTAAATTCTGGTTTGAGGTGTTTCCATGCATATCCTACTCAAGGTATTGAGTTCTACATGAAGAAGACTTGAAGATGTCATTTAGGGTCTTTCAATCTACTCTTGTTTTAAGAAAAACTCTGCCATCCATCACTCAGTTTTTGCCATTTTTACATGGACATTCTCTCTAGTTTTATATATAGACAATAAACTTAAAAGCTCTCTTCTTAATGAAGCAAATACTCAAAATGTGGAAAGTAAAGTTCTCCTAATACTTTGCTTGACTGAAAAGCTTGCAATAGCTCTTAGTCACACAGAAGTCTTTGATTACCATTCTGTTGTCTGTGGTGGTTTTTTTAATTCTGTTTAGCTTTTCAATTTTTTTTAATATCCCAGTTAAAGATCCTTCAGTCTTGGCCACTTACTTACATTTGTTTATACTTTTGCAGTACAGTTGTGATATATAAACATTCTACAGTGCCTAACAAAAATATTTTTAACTTACTGTGCAAAAAAATTTAAAGTTCCTAATATGCAATTTCTGGTCAGAAGTAAAACCTTGGCCATGATCAGTCAAGTGGGGAGCTGTAAATACAATAATAAATTTCATTTTTCATGACTCTTCATGTGGAACCAGTACCAAACTAATGGCCAATGTCAGGATAGAAGTGTGGAACAATTTTCTTCACAGATCTGAAGGTTGGCTGCAGCCATGTATCTGCAGGTAAATAACAGGCAAGTGCCCATCATGGGGGTGCTTAGAAAATTGTTTTGGCTTAAACCAGAGGAATTTCATGGGAGAAGAAAAATTATGGTTCCTGTTTCAGTTTGAAATTATTTATTGTATCTTAGCTGGGACAGAATCTGTGGCTTTCCATAAAACTTTGAAAGCATAAAACTAGGGAAAGTCCCTGAAAAAGGACAACTTTGCACAAAAAGAACCAGAAAGCAATAGAGGAGTAAAAGTGAAAAAGACTGCCTCGGTTCTTTCTCCAAGAAAGAACTCTTCCTCTCACCTGCCACCTGATCTTTATTCTGCTCTTTTATGAAACATCGGTTCCTATTCATACAAATTCTTCACAGGGATTTATGATTAATTAAAAACTCCCCTGCTCACAGTGAATTTCAGGTTCCACACAGTGTTAGACAACTGAACAAGGGCAGAGAGTTGTCCTGCAGGTCCTTCCAAAAGCTCCCCATGGGCATGACAACTGCCCATGGCGTGCTTGCTGATTCTCCATTCTGCAGAGGACCATGAATCCATTCAGGAATTCTGCCACTGATGCTCTGCCTTCAGGCCAGTCCATGATCTCTTCCAGGATTCCTG
>NW_010575727.1:0-2623 GCF_000687285.1 Phaethon lepturus
CTCAACCCATGAGATTTTTCATTCTTGTTTTTCCTATTTTCTTCCCTCTCCCCAGTCCACTGAGGAAGGCAAGTGACCAAGTGGATGGTAACCCACTACACAGCTGAGGGTATTGGCAGGACAGGACAGCCTTACAATGCTTGAAAAGACACTAGGTGCCCATTGTGGGCAACTGAATTAATGTTTTAGCTCTTACAGTCAGTGGTGTCTAAAGATTTGTTCAAATTACCAAATGACATCTACTTTAGATTTGGATTATTTTAGATGCTTATGTTCAGGCAGCTGAATCACACCCTTACATTTATAAACCTAAAGTTAGCTGAACTAAATCCTGTCCTCCATGTGATTTAGTGTAGTAATGCACGTCAGTCTTATCCCAGAAGAATATGCTTGATTTCAGTCAGTCAGGTATTCTGAAATAAGATATTTTCAATGTCTGCTTATAAACCTGTACTTTTTGTATTAGTTAATTTGAATACCAATTACACCCAATTGTGCAGATCAGAGAGAAAAAGATTAACTTTAAATCCTATTAGGATGGTTGTCCTATAGCAGATCTGTGTTAAAACCTACTGAGGTAAGAAAGTGAAATGACAGATTTCTGCTTCCCAAGAATATTCTATATTTAATTAATTACAATAAATTATTTTTCACAGGGTTTTTTTATGATAAAATATAGCCCAAGGTTTGGTGTCTGGGTGCAAGAGAATGTTCAAAAAGTTTACTTACTCCTTCTGTATCCCCTTGATTTTCCCCTTCTTCCCATTTCCCACTTACTTGCTTACGCAATTCTCTACTCAGTAACTGATTCGTTAATTCCTTCTTTTCTGCCCGTCTCATCTGAAGACTAAAGGAAACTGTAGAGTCAGGTCTTTCTGCACTGTCTGTTGCTTACAGTGTGTTTACAGCTATTAGATAAGCAAGAGAAGCCAGCTATTGATCCTTGCAAATGCTTGTAGAATAGCAGTCCTTAAAGACTCCAGGACAGCAAATTTGTTCCAGAAGAATCTACTGGGCAGAACAGACAAAAAGGATCTTTATTCTCACAGCCTATTAAACTGTCATAGCATCAGGAGTTCACAGTGCATAAGGAATCAGTATCATAATTTTATTTAGTATCTATAAGGTTATTTTCATACTTAGATGTAGAAGTTTATTATTAAAAAATAAAAAGCATATTTATATTCCTATTATAAGATATGGAAATATATTATTACTTTAATCATCATCCTCAGAGAGAGTTTGGAGGTAAAAAGCAAGTCTCTGACTTGTTGAGATTGTTGTAGCAATTTCTCTCACAATACTTCTTCTTTCCAGATCCTCCTACAGTATACAACAACCAATAGTGTGGGGTGTATAATTAAACAAGTTTTCGTATTTTGTATTTAAACATTGATTATGATAGATCAAAAATGTTTGGTGAATGCTAACATATAGTTCCCTTCAGCTATAACTAAAGTAGAAGAAACAATTTGTTACTGAATTCAAATAACCTTATATTGCACTCTCTAGGGTGCAACAACATTATTGGAGTTTATAATATGAGAAATTGAATTTTATTTTCCCTTTCTGATGAGTTGACCTTGGCCAGCTGCTAGACAACCACCCAGCTGCTCTCTCAGTTCTCATCCTCAACAGGACATAGGGAAAAAGAGAATGAAAATGCTCATGGGCCAAGATGAAAACAGGAAGATCATTTCTCAATTACCATCACAGGGAAAACAGACTCAATTTTGAGAATTAATTTTATTTATTGTTAATTAAAATAAAGTTGGATGGTAAGAAACAAAGAAAAAAATTAAAATATCTCCCCCCTATCACACCCCTTTTTTTCCCAGATTCAGCTTCATTCTTTTCCTCCTGCTACCTCCACCTCCCCGATCAGTGCAGGAGGGATGAGGAATGGGTGTTGTGGTCAGTCCATAACAGTTCGTCTCTGTTGCTCCTTCTTCCTCACACTTTTCTTCTCCTCCAGCATTAGTCCTTCTCACAGGCTGCAGTTCCTTCAGGAAAAAATATCCTCCAGCATGAACTCTCCACGGGCCACAGTTCCTTCAGGACATATCCACCTGCTCCGACGTGGGGTCCTACAGGGGCTACAGGGAACTCTTTGCTCCAGCACCTGGTCTACCTCCTTCTCTCACCTTGGTGTCTGCAAGGCTGTTTTACACACTTTTTTCTTCATTCTTCACCACCTGTGTGCCATTTTCTGCCTTTTCTTAAACCTGTTTTCCCCAAGGCATTTCCACCTTGGATGAAGGGCTCAGCCGTGCTCTGCGGTGGGTCAGTTGGAGTCGGCTGAAATTGGCCATGTCTGGCATGGGGCAGCTGCAGCCTTTCCTCACAGAGGTAGCCCTGCAGGTCCCCTCAACACCTGGGCACCTACACCAAATACAACTTCTTTCTTTTTTCTTAAGAATTTAAATTAATATAGTTTTTCTGAGAGTAGCTTAAAAGATGAACAATTCAGGAAGACACTTATTAAACTTTACCAGGAACCTCTGTCAAAACAAGTGTTTTTATGTAAAGCACAGTATACTTTGACATTACTGAAATGTTAACCCAAACCACCCAAAAAAGTTCAAACTTTAGTTTTCTATTGTTTCTGTAAAACTTACACTCT
>NW_010575728.1:0-2643 GCF_000687285.1 Phaethon lepturus
TGATTCTGTGATTCTGTGTGATTCTGTTTTTAGGTCATTCCCTGGTGTGCAGGGGCTGCACACCTACGCTAGGGTGAGTACATGCATATCCTCACTTTATCTATATATTAGGCTAAAAATGGTTGTCTTCAGTGCTCTTAGATGTCCAGATGAAGTGTCTGCATAGCTGTGAGGTTTTGGTTTAATATTGATATTAACCAGGCAAACAACAGATTTTTACTTGATAAAGGATACATCCTGTGTTTGGGCTCCCATCTTTCACACCAAAGCTACTCTCCAAAAACATTTTTCAGGATTTCAGTCCCCCTAACCTCATGGAGTAGATGTTTAAGTTTTTCTGACTAATAGCCAGCTATCTTCAGCAAGGATGTCCATTCTCACTCTCTTGGGCCTTGTCTAATGGAGATGGCCATCACACCAGTTTAACTTAAGTAAGGTATTCCTTGACAGCACCATTTTTTGTTTCAGCTACTGAGTTCCTTTTTGTTTTACATTCAACTGCTTCCTAGTAAAATTAAGCCAATTCATAGTAAAATTACACTAAAACCATCATAGACTGTTTTGTGCACGACAGCTCCGATTTAGCTAATGCAAAGTTCTCATCATGTAGACAAGACCCAGTAGGAGGGAAAGCACCTTGAATGGAGATGCAGAATTTGACTCTCATCCAGAGACAGAGTTGTCCTTCCTACTGTTGCCTGGGGGGACACTAGAGTGGGGAAACCTGGACCTGTGTTTTAATACTATATCTGTTCTGTGAATGAACAGGACTTCAGTCTCCAGGGCTTTCTATGTTACACCAGGACTATAAAACTCACATTAAAGACATTGTTAAAATCGGCCTTCAAATAATAGGTTCTCACATTTCTCTCTTCTTCTAGTTCAGAATTCACACTGAAGAAAACACCAAACATTTCTTCAAAATCTGCTGTTTGGCCATTTGGACTATAACATATTGCAATTTGATACTATGACACTAACAAAGTGGTCAGGTGTCAGCTCTGCAGGGGTCCTAATGTCAGGATCCATCCGTCACTTAATGTACCTATGAATCTGAATAAATAGAGGCTGAAGTCCAATGAGACATCTTTTACACAAGGAAACGAGGCTATTTACCTCTTTCTTTGCCAAGGAGGCTAAGATGAGCTGCAGTTTGTTGCTATGAAAGTGCTCTGTGGCTTTGCCCTTCTTACACAGTGGTATCTTGAACCTTCAGCCCCAGATGATCTGTGTACCATGTAATTAGGTCTGGGAGAGGCAGAGCTCCCACAAAAAGAGCCCTTAATGCTGAAGATCTCAGATTTTGTACCAAAGTTTCACCTGGGAAGACGCGAAACTGTCAGAACCATAAATTGGCTTCTCTCTCTCCTCTTTATCACAGGAGTGGCATTGCCTTCCCAAGTCCCCTATTTCCTTCTGTCTTGCTCTAGCCACAACTAGCTGCTGCTTGACAGCAAAGCTTACATGCTCGTGAACGCAAAGTAAGGACATTCAAGTTATTCTTGTAGAATTAGCGATGTGGCGTACTGCCTGCTCACCCCACGTCGGGGTTTAAGCTATGTACGGCATAAAATTACTGTTTTTAGAAAGGGCAAAGATCTAATTCTTTCTTCAGAGATAATGAGATGATAATTTGAAGGCAAATACTTCTTAATGATTATTAGTCAGGTAATGAGAAAGGTCTAGCTTGACTCTGTAAGATTCAGTCTAGAAACCCCACAGTAATCTGGAATTTCATTTTACCAGTGTAACCAATATTTAATTTCTTAGTATCCTTCAAAACTTTAGTCTCATATTTTAAAGTTTCAAAAGATTAAGCCATTATTTAGCTGGTGAATATCCAACTGAGAGAGACGAGATGTTGTCAATAGAAATAATTTTGTAAACTAGACAGGACTCATACTTGTTCATAGTGAGAACCCAGCAGCCAAAAGAGTTTAGCACCTGCATCCTCCTGTGGAGGAGCTTAAGTGTCTGGCTTTTCACAAATAACAGGCGCTTATGAAGGTACTTAACAGTGAAACATTTGTATCCAGCAGATTTTCATTGCTCTCCTGAGTACTGATACTGCAGTGCTACCACTTTAATGAAAAAAAATCTGAAAATTTTACCTAGCCTAAAAATTTCAGTTACAGCGCCAAGTACTGTGGGAAGTCCAGCCCTAGCCACGAGTAGGGCACAGAAGGCTGCTGAAGAGCTACTGCGGTAGAAGGGTTCGTGCAGCTGGGACCGCTCTGGAACATCTATAAAGCAAAACTCATAGAAGATTATACTGGTATGTCATCTAATGTAACTTAAAAATAAATAAATAAATACATAAATAATTAACCTTTTGGGTTCCAAGCCCTTGTGCAGCTCCAGAACAAAAGCACGTCTAGCGCTTTTTTTTTCCCGTGCTTCTGTCCCAACAATCTGACTGTCTGTGTTTCAGCCATCATCTTTACAACAGACCGTTCTGCCCTTTTTTTGTGTATCAAAAGGTATAAAGAGGGGTAAATGCGATTATATTTAAGTACAAAAGCGTCCATCGGCCATTTGAAAAGCGTAAGGAATTATTTTCAACCGGTAAATCACGCACCACTTTATCGCCAGAAGAGGCTGGCAGGAGAGAGTCAAAGCACAGTAACCCGACTCCGCCGCACA
>NW_010575729.1:0-2657 GCF_000687285.1 Phaethon lepturus
AAAAAAAAAAAAAAAAAGAAAAAGATCTTTTTATAAACCTTAATTTCAAGGATATTCCAGGATCCATTCTCCATTATTTGTGTTTGGAACAATATCTTCAGGCAGGCAAATCAGCCAATTCTGCAATTTGGCTTCATTTAATTACTTTCTACATAATTCAAGATGGAAGAAAATTCTTTTCTCCTTACTCACATCTTATTGCTGAGGTATATCATGCCCTCCCTCTTCACACCTGCAGTCAGTCATAATATTACATTTTGGTAGATAGAGTGGAAGACTTTTTCTACTCTTGCTCATGCACCAGGGTGTTTGATTTAAATAATCAAGGTATTTAGGTAGACAGCCACCTCAGGCACAGTGCATGTTACTGTGGCTACAGGAGCCACAGTATGAACAAGCCAGAGCTTGTTCACATACACATACATGCCTTGAGTCCTTTGCCACCTAGGAAATCCCCTGTGTCAGGACAGAAACCCAAGCTACCCAAATCATAAGACAGTTCCCCAGCCACGTTTCTCTTGATCTGTCATGGGAATGCCATCTTCATTGAAAAGGCAGGAAGGGAAAATCTGAGTTTACTAAATGTATCTTCATGTCAGCTATGTTCTTCATTGAACAACTCTTTAAGCTGCAAATGCCCTGCGGGCACAGCTGCCAAAGTTGCTCAGTACACAGGTTCATCTTTGCAAGTGGGGGCTACATGGCAGCTGGGGGGCTTTTAAACCTCCTGGCTGTAGCAAACTGAGGAACATTTTTTAAGCACGGCCCATTCCTGTGTCTGTGGGCATGGGCATGGGAGGACTCCAAAGTAGCAGTACTTCAGTGAACCATCTGTTGGCCCCAAGGAGTGCACTGAGCATCAGTCCCTGAAGTCATGAAACTATCCAAAGCAAACAGAATAGCTCGGGACACCACTCTGTTCCACTGACCCACACTCCCCACCAAGCCGTGCCCATTCAAATATGCTGGTTATACTCCCCTAAGTCCCTGCATCAGTTGATGCTTGTCACTGGTTAACATTCTGGCATCTCGAATTCTCAAATACTAAGGATATTTCCTCATTTCAAATACATAAGGACCTCAGACGTTACAGCAAGGGAACTCTTTGATGAATGTTGACCAATACATGCAAAAAAGGGAAGAAAAAAGTCACCACTTTCTTTTAGGTATGTCGTGGTTTAACCCTACTGGCTGAAACCAGGACAAGGTGTCAGATATGGCACTTTGCACCAAGGAAAATCCTCCACTGAGCTTGTAATTGACTAGTAGAAGAGGGGAATCCAAAAGGAACTCAAATAATTTAAAACTTTGTTGATTTGCAATATTATTATCAATAGTTTTCCAACTTTAAAAAGGCCCCAAATAGTATAAAGTAGGCCTAAAAGCAAAAATAGAAGTGAAAAATTCCCAAACTCCCTTATCTTCACATTAAGATGGATTTTTGCAATGAATGAATAACCTCTTTCACTTTTAATTTAGGGCTACCCGTCAACATGGCTGTTGTTATTCACAGCAGCAAAGCCCTTGCTACAGCAGAAATCATAGCTGCGTCTACGAGTTCTTTTTTCCCCAAGAATTCACAATGCTATTTAAGTAAGTCTAGTATACCGTAGGTAGAGCAGACAAGGCTTCTTTTAATGAAGGGTTATTTTTATTTCTGTCCCAGCCTTATATAACATGACTGGAATCTCCTTGTAGAAGAAAGGATCATTAATAGCATGCCATCTCTCCCCTGCATGCAAGGACTCATGACACCCTTGGACATTTTCAGTATGCATGTTGACATCTATAGTCTACCAAGAAGCACTATGCCGTTTACTAAACAGCACAGGCAAGACAGTATCCTTGATGTTTCCATAATACATGATGTGGTGTTTGCCTGGAAAAAAAAAAAAGCAAAGCAGGAAATAGATATATTGCCAAGCGAGTCATGAACTGTGGAAGAGCCATCAGCTTCTTCATTTATGCCTGTCCAAAACCTAGTGCAATGGGATGCTGCTGCCTGGCTCGTGACTGGTACTCTGATCCTGCTGCCTCACAGCTAATGCTGATTGAGATATACCACTGGGTCTTCATTCCTGCATGGCAGGGAAGTGAATAGCACCGAGTAGAGCTTTTTCTGATCTAATTCCACAGTTAAGTCTTTCAAAGGGAGTTCAGTGAGATATCCAGACCACATGCTGTGTGACGGGAGCTGGGTGTTCATCTCCCCAAGGCCCTCCTGATCGCTCCCTCCTCGCTTTCCATAGGGATATTTTTATTCAGACTGCAGAGGAAGTTCCTCGGGAGTACTATCTCAAAGTTGGGTGTGTCCTTCCCAGACCACATTTTGAAAAACATGTAGACGGAAACAAATGCAAATATTTGCAGTCTTATCATTCACACCCACACATAGAACAGTATAGAAAAGTTAATTACAAGCGATGCAAGTGGCTAGTTTACTATACTGTACTTAAAATTTTCACCTTTGCTGTGGGTAACCTCTAAATGTATTTAAATATCTTCAGCTGCTCCTCTGTAGCATATTCAGTATTTCCAACAAACAAATTATTTGGGATGTAGCAATATATCAATACATCGTGGCGGTTCCATAGTGTAGTGGTTATCACGTCTGCTTTACACGCAGAAGGTCCTGGGTTCGAGCCCCAGTGGAACCA
>NW_010575730.1:0-2630 GCF_000687285.1 Phaethon lepturus
TGGAAGGTGCCCCTGCCCATGGTGGGGGGTTGGAACGAGACAACCTTTAATGTCCCCTCCAAACCATTCTATGACATGTGCATTTTTAAATAAATACATATTGTATGTATTCTGTCAATGGATGTTACACATTTGACATAATTCAGGAATTCTGAAGTTGATCTTTCTGTATTTCTACAGATCACAGGGGTCAGGGCGGAGTTTGTGGTTGAAATGTTTTTAAAAATCATAATCCTTTTGATGTTACTTTTGATGATTTTTTAAGAGATTTCTTAATATTGGTATGAAATTTTCCATTTCAACAGTCATTTGTATGCTGCTAAGTTTGCTAACATCATTTAATTATTAGAACTGCTAGAAAGAACAGTGCAGAAAACATCCATATTTAGTTTCTCTCGATGAGGAAAAATAAATCATATGGAAATAAAATTAGGTGTAAAAAATTTTCAAATTCCTTGTTATAGAAAACAGTTGCAACAATTTATTAAATCAGTAACAGCTTTTTTAAAAGACACATACTTGCAGTTGAGGACAAAATGATATGATCATACTTACGGTGTCAGTCAGCTCAGAAATAACTCTGTGTAGCAGCCTTGTGGTAGAGATTAAACTTTGTGAGCCCAGATGGCTTTTGGGAGCCACCACATCCTGGTCACGTTTTAACTTTCTACAGAAGAGGCTGGGGGGAAGCCGTCTGGTTGCCTGAGAGAGGTGGGTGCCGTGGGCTCCGCAGCAGTCCTCAGCCGGTTGTACACGTTCCCCTGTGCTTCTGAAGGTGCCTTCCAGCGCTGCCTGGGCCGTGCTGGCTGCAGTGCCTCAGAGGGACAGCCGAGGGCTGCGGGGACCCTCGCAGATGGAGGGGGAGATGTCAAATACATCCAAGTTTACAAACTGAGCGACAATCAAGGAATTAAATCTCCTTTTCTAGGTCGTGCAGCAGATGAGAGACCCCTGGAACGTCTATCTCCAAATTCTTGTTATATTTAAAGGTCTCATTCCCTCACATTAATTCAATAAAAGTGAATAAAATAAAATGCAATAAAATAAAAGATACACTCTTTATTAAAGATACATGTTTGAAGTAAAGAAAAAAACTTTCTTTCAATTCTTTAAATCTGGGAGTGCATTCCACCTTCAATCTCAGTTCCCACTCTCCAGTGCCTACATAAAAATTTGTGATACTTTTTCCCCAGCTGAGGTGATGCCATTTACATTATTTCTCAGAATTCTTCTGCAAAATTCTTCAGTAAATTTCTCATGAACAATTTAACCAGGTAGCAACAACCATTTTCTAGAAGTTTCCTACATTTTCTGAAGTTCCTATCAGCTCACCCAAACCAAATAAAAAGCTAGAGCTCTTTTCCAGTAGCTGGTGGGGGAAGGTGTACATCCTCTTTAGTGGCAGAGTAACAGGTTAAATAATGAGAACATTTACCTTTGACCTTAACATCTGTTTCCTTATATCCAAATACTGTAAGGTAAACACTGGCTATATGTTTAATGCATGTAGCATTTCAAGAAAATTGTTGTGTCTCCTGCATCTGAACAGTGTACTGTTTTATTTGCTAAGTGTCATCTGTTTGATTTCTACCAGCTTACATTTATGAGAATGCACATTTTCTAAAAGTAGAAAAAAAAAATCTCTCTAACATGTTCTTTTATTTCTTTGACTCCTGTGTGCATGTAAGTGCAAAATGGAGCCACTGAAAATCTTGGGCTTAAGGATTGACAGTATGTCTGAGGACTGTGCTTGGGACAAGTGTGCTTGCTTAACCACAGGAGTACCTATAGACTTCTCCAATTTCTTTCACCGTCTACTGGTGTTATCTCTGGCTTTTTAAGGTTGCGCTTACACTGCTTGGCTTCTTTCCAACAGCTTATTACAGTTTGCTCTAGGAAAACAATCAAATTAAAGGGTCTCTGGTAGATCAATGTTTTTCTTAATTTGTTAACATTGGGGGACAAATGCAGACTTTTGCATCTTAGCTGGTCATCTCTCCTTACTTTACGGATAACGTAGTTCATGGAAGCATTTTCAGAGTTTGATTATTGTAATGCCAGGCTAGATATTGAAAACAGTTCAGATTACTTGCTCCCTAAAAGGGCTTACTTGCTTTCTTTACTGTAATTGGACCTTAGTGAGGTTCATGACAAGATGAGGTTCAATCTGCCTGTATATTATTTGAGCAATGGTTGTAAATGTTAAGGAGAGACCACTCTACCTAGATACTCATAGGTTTGAATTATATTCATCAATGCTTGAACTTCTTTTAACTGGACTCTAAAATTTAAGGGCATGGATTACCTTCCCAAATGCTTCATATTTACAGTTTCTGATATGGGAAAGACAGTCCTGGGAGATCTTCACATGGACAGCCTTTGGGCAGGATCTTTCTGTATCTGCCTAAGAAAGTGCATCATTGCACTGCCATTAGCTCTCTGCATATAAACTGAACAGCTGACAAAATGTTCTACTGACCTTTTTTTTATAAAAATTTCTCTTTTATATCTGTACGTCTTCTATCTGAGAACACGTGTAAATGGATATACATATATGCTATATAACATACGTATCATATACATGATATATAGGATATAATTTATATCAGCACTAGTGTGGCCAGCAGGAG
>NW_010575731.1:0-2700 GCF_000687285.1 Phaethon lepturus
GGAACACACAACCCGCCTTGGGCAAACCTGCCTCTTGCCTGCCTGGCACTAGAGACCGCCCTGACTGGAGCCCGCTCACAAATGTCAATGAATTTTTAATGCTATTTACTCAAGGAAACTCCTGTGAGTATTTCATGACAGCCCTGTCTCGCCGGTTCAGGCGGAGGTTTCGTGCCGTCGATGAGCAGCACTGTGTGTGTTCTGCCACAACCTAAGCCGTGCCGAGCAGCGGGCACGGCCACGGGCTCCTGGAGAGCAGGCAGACATGCCAGCACCACGGGAGCCGCATGCTGCAATGCCGCTCGCCATCCCTGAGGTGGGCTCCTTTCACAGCCTTGCAACCACCCGGCTGCTGTGAAAACCACCCAAACTGCTGTTTGGTTTTTGGGTTTTTTGGGTTTTTTAAATGTGGGTCTTTTTTTCTCCAGGCCCCCCACCTCATTTAGCGATCAGGCCAGAGCTGAGAGGCAATGGCCAAGGCTGCAGAAGTGCCCCAAATCACAGCCTTGGCTCAGTGGCGGGGCTGTACCTGGTGGCACTGGAGCGTCTCCTCAGCCTGCAAGGACTGCAGATGGTGCTGGAGGACCAGGGAGCACCAGCGGGAGACACCAGCCGGCGTGCAGGAACCAGCCCGAGAACCCTCTGCTGCCGAGCACCAGCCCAAGGTGGCCGCAGGGCCAGCCCAGGTCAGCCCCCTCCGAGCATCCCAAGCCCTGGGGCGGTGGGAAAGCCGACCTTTGCCAAAGTTAAATGAAGATGCAAGCCGTGACCACAGCCAGCAAAACGCAAACGCCTTCCCTGCAAGCAACAAAACGCAATGAGCGGGTATCGGTCTGTGCAAGGACAGTGGTGAAACAGAGCAAATTCCAAAATGATACAGCAGTGGCAGTTAAAAGAAGTAAGACACATCAATCGGCCTATAGTACCGTGCTGCTGAGCCACGCTCAATTTTTCTTTTAAAACTCGTTAGAAGATGATCAATATTTCCACCAATTCTGCTTGCCCGCAAATAAAAAAACATAGTGACTAAAATGAGAGCTTTCAAAATTAAACATTGGCACACAGATTAAAACAGTAGGAAGGAGAACAGTGTTGTAGCCTTTTCCTCCTAGTTTTCCTCATTTTTCTGCGGTTCTTTCGAAAAGCGAAATAAAAAAGCAGCAGTAGTGATGACATTGACAGCCACCGAAAGGCCCACGTGTTGCATGAACCCCTGACAAGTGGCAGAGCTGCTGTGAAGCGTAAGACGTTTCCTTTACCGTTTTTCTAACTTATTCCCATCGCAATCCCTTTTCCCACCCGAGAGCCGTAAGCAGAGCACGGCCGCAGAGCAACAAGCCAAATGTTGGCTCGTGCTGCTCCAACACCAAAGCCGACAAAGTCACGGCACAGCAACGCGCAGATCTGGCCTACAGTTGTCAAGTGACCTTTTGAACTTGTAGAGCAACAAGCAAAACTTCTCCCCACTTAGTTCCGCTGCCATTAGAAAGAAAGGGTCAGGTGCTGGCACAGAAAACCGCACCTTGAACACCTGACCCCAATGCATTCTTCTCCAAACTCGACTCGGACGCTGCCGGGCACTTCCCGGCTGGGATACGAATCCGGAGCAAGCCCGGAGCTCGGCTCTTCGAGCCAGCTGCTCCGCACCAGGTGCTGCGGGGGTCTCGCAGCCCGCTCCCCGCGAGCGGTCTGCGACCCAGCCACAGCACGGCCTGGGAAGAGGGGCTGCCCTGGACGCTGCGGCTCTTCGGCTCTGCGTTACCAGGGACTTCACGGATACGGATCGCGGCTGCTGCCGGGGGTTTTGTGGTAGCGGCACAAACTGTGCCCTTGTGTGCTGGGTGCAGGACAAACGAGCGGAGAACCAGTCTCCTCCCAACACGCTTTCACCCTGGGGTGAGGTTTAGCCCATATGCCCAATACATGAAATTTTCAGCGCAGCTTTAACAGCCAGTTGCTGAATAGCTCTTACTTTAATTCTTTGTTTTAGCCTGTGCTCGATTGCTCCATCCTTTCCCATACAAAAGCTGAGCTCTTCCTTGAGGATTTTGCCAGAGGGACCCCAAGCCTCCAAAACAGTGCTGGGGGGTGTGGAAATCAGTTTCTCTCATCAGGCTTTAAAGCATTTCTCATTGATACAGGTTCTGCCTCTTGTCTCAAGTTGTTTCAGAATCCTTCCTGCAGGCTCTGAGCTCTCCCATGCGGACAGTCACAGCTGGACAGCCCTGGCAGCAGTGAAACAGCAGCTCAGTTTTAATTAGGGCCGGGAGCTCCCAGCAATATTCGCTGGATTCAACGCCTCAGACTGCACCCAGGTGAGGCGTCTTCCTTACGGGTGCCAAGCGAGCTTGCCTTTCGAACAGCCGCAGGTAAGCTCCTGGTCTGTGCTCCGAGGGAGATTCGGTGTTTAAGTTCCTCCATACGAAGCACCGAAGTGTGAAGTCGCAGACTACCCGTGCAAAACCCTGCAAGTCTGAAAAAATGTCCGTCCTTACCCCGGGGGAACTCAGGGAGAGGAGATCCAATAAAAAGCAGCCGAGCAAACATCAAGCAAGGCAGGATTGATTTGATCTAGGACAACAGCACATTCAATCTCTGACTCCCACACTGCAAAAAGCTCTGCAGCGGCTGGGGGCAGGGGGGCGAGGAACATCATCTATTTAATCCAGGGTATCCCACCCGTTCCGTCCGCTTGGAATC
>NW_010575732.1:0-2647 GCF_000687285.1 Phaethon lepturus
ACCAAACCCTTGCCACGCAAACCCCATACATAGGCTCAGGTAGAATAATAAAGTAGCCATCAGTTTTTCAGGGCAAGCTAGGCTTGTAAGCACAGTAAGGACTAAGAGAACACATCAGTCAGCTCTTCCCCAAGGAACAGCTGGGATTCATCCTGCCTTTACATTGACGATTTCTGAAGAGTTACAGGAATTCAACTGTGTGTGGGGTAGAGGTGCAGCTCGTATTATATATTGCCTTTCCCTCCTTCCTTCTAGTTGGGAACAAGTTATTCTGTTCTTCAGATGTAAGCCAAGCTATGAAACACTCTCTTCCATCCTGCTCCTTCCAATGCCAACAATAAAAATTCAACTGTCTTCAGCTGAAGCAAGACAGGATCTAAGAAAATCAGGAAGCTCAGTTCTCAGTGTACGGAGAAGCTATGCATAACAGGATGAAAAACCATAACAGCTTAAGGTGTGCAAGGCAGATGCTATGTATTACAAAAAAGAAGGTGTAGATGGGAATGAGACAACCAGAAGAATCTGTTCACCGCTAGCAATGTGCATGGAAGAACAGCGATGGGAGACGGCTGCCAGGGCTGTGATGCTACATTTACTTTGTTTCAGTGAAAGGAAAAAAAATCACAGCTTTTGGGGCGATGGTAGCCCATCTCTCCGGGTTTACAGATTCAGGTTTTGTAAAGCTGGAAGCCCCGTGTGCAATGAAATATGGATGTTTGGATTGTGGTGGATGGTTGCTTGCTGTAATGGACACACCTATCGCATTAAAGGCTGCTACCTGCTCTGATTTACAAGAGTTAGGTGTGCCTGGATGCGACTAGGGCGAGTTCTCAAAGCTGTCACTTGACAGAGTGAAGTCTGGACACTTCTGTCTCCTTAAAACACCAACAGTTTGCTCCTGTGTGACCACTGTGCATTGAAGGTTCGGCTTTGGACTCTCAAGTTTTTCTTTTGGGGAATAAATTCAGGGCTTGGTGAACAACCAGACGTTCTTTTTGAAGGCAAAAGCAGGTCAGCCCAGTGGTCAGGATACTCCCCAACCTGGCGCTGATATAATCCCCTACTTTTTGTTGTATTACTACATCTACTCCACAGACACAGGAATTACTGCCCTGCACTAGTACCAGGGTCTACGCCATCTCGGAGAGCACCTAGCAGGAAGGCTCCACAGAAGAGAGGTGAATTTACTAAGGGGAGAGAGGGATCTTTAAGCCTATGATGATCTGAAGCCCAGGGTTGGCTGGGACAGCCCTGAAATACAAACCGTCGCCTGATCCTCCCAAAGCAAGCCATTAGGGTGCTATTTTATCTTGGAGCTTAAAAATAGCACATGGTACAAGCAGTTGTTATATATACGCCTTTCATCAGGACTTGGGATTTCCCCCATCCTCCGCTTACAAGCTGTGGCTCTGGAAACGCACCCACAGTCTCAAGTTTGGGAGGAGGGGGGCAGGCAGAAGCTGCAGCCCTTACTCTACGTGGATGGGGTGTGCCCCCGTTCCACAGCCTGATGCAAAGGGTGTTTCCTCCCTCAAGTGACCAGACATGAGACACACCTATTTCTGTTTTAATTTAGTCACCACACTTTGATTTTCTTATCTAGCAGGCCAATGTGCCACATACTCTAATGAGATTTAGTAGCTCTGTAGCTCCCTCCGGTCAGATGAGTGATACATAGACCCCTTGGGCACATGCAGGAACCTTGCTGTCAACAGACAGGGGATGATCTCCCTTCCTCATGGATTAACTGCATAGTAGGTTGTAATGGTTTAAACCATGAAGAATGAGGCTGAATATTCCTCCTGCGTGGTCGTTGTCATTGTACCAGTACTGGATGGTCTCACCTTTCTCTTGTCTGCACCCTAAAAAATTTCAGCCATCTGAATCACAACTATGCCTGCTGTAAAAAGCGTGTTCTTTCATCACTCACCATCCTGCTACCTACATTTCATCCCTACATCTTGTTCTCTTGTCCTTCTCCTGTCCTCCTGCACGCAAGGAGGGTTGCATTTCTGGAGCAGAATGGCCATGGTGGAATCTAAGCAAAAGCTCCAGTGGTATCTGTCATTCAGCCACATGCAGGGGTGGGTGAACTCTCCACCTGCCCTTGGGCACTGTTTTATAGCAAGCCTCTTTCCAGCTACTTCACCACATCTGCGAGTCCTCCTGTCCAATATTGGCACACACGTGCTCCCAGAAGGACATCCTCTCCCCCACCAAACGTAATCCTTTCCTGCCCCACACATCCTCCCCAAGCCACGGGATCTCCCTCATCTCCCGTCAGCCATCATCCACCCTCGGTCTCCAAAGGTGAGACGATGCAGCTTTGCTGCCAAGAAGCGCAATGTGCTGCTTGCCCTTCCTCGCTGTGTGTCAGTGCTGTACGCACCCTAATGCTGGGGTCACTCCCCCCTGCCTGGGGAGGGGACCCGCTCTTACCACCCCCAGAGACTGCACCAACTCCAAAGCACGGCTGCCAAGGCACCCTCACCCCTGCTAGCACCCAGGGTCTCCCCAGCCCAGCTCAGGCCCATCAGTGCAGCCCCACCTCCCCTCAGCCCCATGTTCCCTCACCATATCCCCTTGCGACCTTCCCTGTCACCTCCAAGTGCCCTGGCCGCCATCTCCCCTCAGCGCTTCTCCCCAG
>NW_010575733.1:0-2664 GCF_000687285.1 Phaethon lepturus
GAATGTCTTATTTTACAGAGTCCGTAGTGAACAAAAATAAATAAAAGTGAAGTAGAAAGAACAAGGCAGAGGTACAATTAGAATTCTAAGTTCATAATAGCCTAAATATAAAGGCATAGTAAAGATATCATGTATGGCCAGCTTTTTAAGACCTTCAGAATCTCCTGGTACCACCTCCCTAGCCATGGAGAGGCCTGCATTCATCACGTGCTATGCCTCTCCTTCTGGATGCTGTCTTGAAAACTGAAGTCACCAACAGCACTGACTGCTTTGCACCTAGCTCGTATCTACACGCATTAACGCTCACAGGTAGACTTGCCTTTGTCATCCTGCAAAAGGGAACAATGCTGAGAAGCATCGTCCTAGCATCGTTGCCACCTCTGGCTTGCATAAAATGGAAGGAGAGGAGGGAATATACCCCATTTCACCACTTACCGAAAGATTAGCATGCTTAGGTGGGACTGAATACCCCTAGCTGGCTTCCTTAAACTGCAATGTTTAAGGGGCAAGAGAGGCGAAAACTGAATACACACTCAAGTTTTTGACAGACTGCAGCAAGAAAACATATTAAAATAATTTTTCTAGTTTCACACTAAGGGTTAAAGTTGGTTATTTTGAAACTGCTAATAAAATGTAACTGACCTGATCTTCTCTGAGAAATTTCTCAACATCTCCATACCCAGGCACGTACTTGTGTTTAACAACAAGTTCACACCACCGATGACGAACCTTTGGGAAGAGAAAAAATATTAGTGGGGGGAAAAAAAAAAAAAGAAACTGTATTGTGTCTGTGTGAGTGCTGATAAATAACACATCTCTAACCAGTTTGGTTTTGTCATTGTTGTTGGGTTTGGGTTTTTTGGTGGGTTTGTGTTTTTTGACTCCAGCAGCAGATGCCTTACCGACATCAGTAAGAGGTGCAGTGCTCTGCGTGTGTGAGCCCAGGCTTCGGAAACTCAGAATGCCCAAAGACAAACTCCTGGTTCCACGTTAGTAAACTTTACTATTAGTGAATCCATGCCAAAAGGGTAAGAGTTAGATATAAAGCCATGAAACTGGGAGCTTTCAGTTAAATGAAACACAGTTTTGCCATGCTATCTTTGCCAGTAATAGATTTTAAGCACCTTGAAAAGTGTTTAACATCTGTCTACACTTAAAAAGCTGGGCTGTTCTACCAAATGCACATTAGGAAAAAAAAAGTTATTAACATACTGCAATGAAAGGTATGGAAATTTTCAAGCACATCACACTTGAAAAATACTTTTATTTAAGTAACGTGATCATGAATTACATGTGGGGGTTTTTGTTGTTGTCTTTAAATTCCTGACGTTGTTCTTAACCATTCTTGTGGCGTAAGCATCATCTTACTCTCCAGCAAGGCTTCCTCAGCTGTAGGTAGTAATCAGCCTAACATTTTATATTCTGTTAGTGGCTGAGCACAGATCCAAAAGGGAAACAGTTAAGTGCAGTAAAACCCTCCCACCCTCCCCATCATTCTGTTTCAGCCTTTGTTCTTACCATCTTTCAAAAGACAGGGCACCTAAGAGCAATCGCCTTTCACAGTAAGAGTAAAATGTTAACAGTTCTAGTATTTTTCAAAACTGAGTCCAAATTGTGCTCATATCAAGTAACTGAACATAAACCTTTTTCTGCATGATAGATTTACTGATAACATCGAGAATGGAAGCCAGAAAGGGAAGGGAGAAAAGTCCAACCTAAGTATATTGTTGCTTTTGGAAATAAGGTTATCTGGAAATACTTTCCTGGTTGTACTGGTCCTTGCCAACTCTTCATCTCAGGAAAAAATTTCACAGAGGTATGCAATCAGATGTTAATCCCATTAGCATAATTAAGAAGTGATAAATGCTCACAGGTCAGGGAATAGTCCGTTTTGGGTACCGGGTATCTCTTTCCAGTTGACCTCTTACACTGAACAGTTTGAGCTTGGCTTATGGATGGAAAGAAATATCGAGTGGTTTTCTGGCCGAGTGGAGTTCGCACTCACGGCATGTAAGATACTGAACAGTTGCAGTGCAATGCATGGAAGAGAATGAAAGCTGATTCTTAAAGCTTTTTGCTGACAAAATAAAAGCAGTTAAGACGCCTGCAAGTGGAACCAGAGCTAAATCTACAAAAGTAGTTAGCTTTCCAAGATTCAACTCACTTTGCTGTAGATGCCGGTATCATAATGCAGACCTTCAAAACCCTACCCAGCTGCTGCTTCTCCCTGGAGACACTAAACATTTCACTTCACAAAATCTTCCCAGGCAATCCAGCTTTGTTACAGAGTGTTTCTCATAGCACCAAGCAGCTCCATGCCTGGGCCAAACCTTCAAGGCTCAAAAAGGTGCATAGGGCGAGCTAGCCAAACAGAATATTAAAATATTTTAAAAGTTGTGTATATTCATGTTACACACTTTATCCTGCACCTTCTTTCATGTAATTAAAAAAAAATTCATTATGTATTCTCATAGCATGTATGAGAAACAAGTAGGAGAAAGTGACTATGGTCCTCTCCTGCGATCACTGCTCTTCTACATCTCATGGTCCAGCAGTTACAGCACTTCATGTGGGAAGTCAGCAATGAGGTTTAGCGTCTGTCTCTGCTCAAGATCTCAAACATATTGAATATGTTTGACATATCTTGCAACATTTTCTATTTTT
>NW_010575734.1:0-2690 GCF_000687285.1 Phaethon lepturus
CCCGAGACCGCGCCGCGAGCCTCGGAGCGCCGGGAGGAGGGCAGGGTGCGCTCGGCGGAGAAATATCTTACAGTAAACAGAATATTGTTTTATATGAAACCATTAAAAAGGTCCCTGAGGGCAGCCCTAAGTATATATTATATTTTACTCTGAATCCCTGTTTTGACTTGACTTTATAACAAAACCATGTTTTCTGTATTTAAGCAGATGCAGTAAAGGAAAGGTCGTGACTGGTGCTGACATGGAAATCTCATTTGGCTCATGGGTCCCCTTAGGGTCTTTATGCTGTGCAGTACTTCAAACATATTTCAAAGTACAACACTAAATGTCACTCTCTAATAGACAGAGGCATTCCAAGTGTTTCTTGAGTTTCCTTGGAAAGTGCTTTCCTGAAGCCAAGGGCTCAGCGCTGGCTTGGTTTATACCTGGCGTGGTGGGAATTGCTCCATCACAGCCCAGGAGCAGCACCACTGCACGAGTGCCGAGCACGGCACCGAGAGCCACAACTGCCCGGTTCCCTGGAGGGAATTAAACCTGGCAGCAGCTTCTTACAATACCTGAGGATCAGGAAGAATTGCAGGAAAAAAGAACATAATCCAAATCCCTTTCTTTGACACATTTACCATATTTTGAATTAATTTCCAGCTACCCCTTTCCTCACCCTATTCCTCACACTCGTTCAGCAGCTCTTTGGGGACCCTAAATAGTTAATTTCACTTTTTTAGGTGATTACGGTCTAACAGAGACTTTAAAAGTCACTACAACCCAATCTCAATCCTGAACACTCTTGAAAGAGCAGTTAGATCTTATTCTGCTGCCTGCCTCAAGATGCAGTGGTGATGAGTAGCTAGCCAGATGGCCTGGAAATTTACTTTATTTTCGGAGAATTGATTTAGTTAATTCCTTCCACAAATAAGGAATTCAACGTAGAGTCAGAGGGATGGACACTGGTTAGGAAGAACTGAACTCAGTGAATAATTTCTGCCTTAAAAAGTAGCTAAAGCACTGAAAAACACCAACTTCATTTTGGCAGTTAAATTTTACTTTGTTTAAAAATGGACATTTTCATTTACAGTTTAACCTACAAAAAGGGAGAGAAAAACACTCTGTAAATCCTCAGAGACCTGATGGCTCCTGCTCAGCTGAATGCGAGTTCCGGGCTGATCCCGAACCACCGGTTGTTTCCCATTTTTGCTTCAGTGCAACCAAGACTAGTTATTTCCAGTTTTTCAGTTTGCTCGAGGAAAATTGAGAAACCTGGTGGCTCCAGCTCTGACTCAGAGCCACCAGCTACAGCAGTTTTGCAAACAGCCTGGATGGGGATCAACAGGCTCCTCTCCGTGGCTCTCCGCAGGGTGAGGATTTACAGTCAGTTTATGCTGTGTGTACCATATGCAAGCTTATTTTTCTCTTAGCTGCTATAAAAATTAAAGATTTAGGTATATACTGCAAAAGGTACTACCAATTTTATGTACTAGCATTTCTCTCCTACGATCAGGGTATAAATCCAGCTTTTTCAGCATGTCTATAAATTATTCTGTATCAACAGGGCAGCTGCAGGTCAACTAAGCAAAGGCAGATAAACCTTTTATAACTTCTTGCCATGGCTGTCGTTATCACAAACTTCTCACACGCTTTGTCATCTGTCCCCACGATCAAACACGTGTCCTCCGCAGTTGCTGGAAAGGTCTCTTCCAATAACATTTTCTTACTTCTGAGTATTTACCAGTGCTTTTCAGCTGACTGGCGGCCACCTGCGTGGAAATTGATTCTGCCATTGGGACTGAGGTGACACCTGGTCACTTGGAGCTTTAAAAGCACTTCTCGAATTTTGTCTGTTAATTCTGTTCTCTCAAGAGAGGGGCAGCAGTTGCCTGCACACACGTAAGACGTGGGTTTTTGCTGTAACGATGCCCCCAGAATTACCCCCGTGTGGTAAGTGCGGGCAGTCTCACCTGGACAGAGCCTCTTCGCTTGCAAAAGGCTCCCGCGCCACAGCCCGGGTCTAGCCGGAGGCTGCCCTGCGCGGCGCAGGGGCCACCGCACAGGAAGCGTTCCCTCAGGGCACGACCACGAGTGGCCAAAATACTTACCAAGATTAGGGCGGATACGCCAACATGTAGGATTCATACCGAGGTGGTGTCGCAGTTTTTGGAAGACACGTGAATCTCCGGGAGAGATGGGGCAGGTTCGGACCTTCAAACCCGACTGACAGCATCACTGCACAACTCCCCCTCCACATCATTGTCCTGCCTCTCCTCAGAAATCTAATTTATTGTCATCGTTGTGAAAAACAAAATATTTTTGTAGTGTAAATGGAAGCAAGTATTTGAAGTCACATGGTGTTTTCTTTGCATTAATTAGCAATTTACTGAACAAATATTTCTGCGTAAACCAACAATCAGTATCTTGTAATAAAAGCTTGTTCATGTTTATCTATAATCTTCCCCCAAAGATAAAACCCTCCGAAACCACAGTCTACAGATGTTTCCAAAACGGAAAAAATGTCAGTGTAAAGAAATTAATTGAAATAAGTAAAACACTGTCATCTCTGTGAGGTACCAGAATAATCCGCCCACGCTCACGCTCCTCTTTGTAAGCCTTCGTCTGCCCCGGGATGCGGGCAGCGGAGAGGAGCGCGTGCTGGCATCGGGCAGGTTGCCGCGCCCCGCTGCGGGTACGAGGCTGCA
>NW_010575735.1:0-2632 GCF_000687285.1 Phaethon lepturus
TTTTTTTTTTTTTTTTTTTACCATCACAGTTTCAAAGTACATTTGAATCTTTAAGAAATGTATCCAGTAAATCTGATCTACAGAAAACCTACCAGAAGTTTCAAAAAGATCTGGAAAATCTTGATTACTTGGCATACAAACGTCAGCAGGTAAGAACATGGAAGCTTGGTAGGAAGACATAGAGTACTGGGCATAACCATGGTGGGTAGTAAAACTCATGCATTTGACAGAATTATTATTCTATCAGTAGGGTTTTATGCTCTGTGTAATGTCATCAGGTAAGCTGGTAGGAGGGGTGACAAATCTATTTAATGCGTATGATGTCGTACTGCATGGTTTTTGATTTCTCAACACAGAGAAAGATAGGTACAGCAAGTAAATGAGACTTAGCAGACTGTTAAACTTTGCATTAACACATTTTTTTAAATTAAAAGGTATATAAGTACTGTTTGAATTTTTTTAAACTGAAAAATTAACTAAATCCACGTAAGTTAATGAAATCAGATATTGATTGTGCATGCAAACCACTAATTGTTTCCTCTTTAGAAATGAATTTGCAAGGTTAGATTGCATAAAACTTTGAAGTGTACACAGTGTTTGACTCAAGCTTGCAAGATCAAGGTTAAATTGAATTGTTAGCACGTATTTAATGTTGGACATACTTTCTGTCACTTATGCATGGCTTCTGTGAAAATGTCAGCTCTCATAATAGGTCGTCTTTTTTGTGTTCTTGGTAAAATGAGACTTTGCCTCTTTCAGAGCATACTGATGAAATGCTTTAACGTTTCTGCAGGGGAGTTGTTTGGTTTATAGTTTTCTGAATTCTGTCGCTTGGTGTCAGTGTTGTCAAACACTTCATTTGCTGGGGGGCAACTCACAGTTGTTTGTATCGGTAGTTGATTAGATAGTCAAAAATTAGGGAAGGGCTCAGGGACAGATGGTATCTGAACACAAGAATATTTGATTGTTGAAGTAGAGAGGTCAGGGAGCGATTGGCTTGAGTGAGTTGCAGTGTGGTGGGAGCTGTTATTCTGGTAGCACTACAGCATAGCTCTTTATGCCCTTTAACCTGGGGCTGCCAGCAATCAAGAGACAATGTTTTAACTGGCAACTAATGTGGGTTTGTGTTACCTGATCTCAGAATTATATCAAACATAACACAAGTGACATCTGCAAGGGCTTGGAGAGTGTTTCTGAGACAGAGAAGTGTAAATTCTATAATTACTTCTCAGGCTATCATCACACTTTCATTGGGAGTAGCTTTCTTTAGTCTGAATTCTCACTCTTGACTTTGCAAAATTCCTTGTTATTTCAAGTGTTGTAGGTCTGGTTCTCTAGCAGACTGAATATGCTTCAATAACACAACTTCACTTTGAGCAGGGCATCTTTTCTCCTGTTTTCAGATCTTCACTACCCTTCCCATCTCAATACTTTGCCCTTTCAAGCCATTTGGAGACTCTCAACATCCTTGTTTAATATCAGCCATGCATATATGTACCCATGTTGTTTCTACTCTATATTTAGTTGTGTTGGCAAAAGCTTGTGCGTTTGGAGGTACTAAAGGTGTATTAGGTGTAAAATCACTTCCTGCTTTCAATCACAGAACAGAAGGTAGGCTGTTCTGTCTTATCTTCTGTGATTGAATCTTCCTAAAATGTTATACAATGCTATTAAAGAAAATAAACCAGGCGAAGGGTGAAAAGGTTTTTTTGTTAAAAAACAAAACAACAAAACACCCAACCCCCAAAGCAAAAACAAATGAGGGAGACTAGAAATGTTCTGTGTGTCTTAGTTAATTTGCATTGTATACCTGATCAGTAGTTTTATGGTTTTCTTGAGTAATACTTTACCTGATTTTGATACTGAGATTTTAATCTCAATAGACCTTGCTTGGAGAATCTGCAGTGAGGAATATGAAAAGCTACCGTATCTATTTATTATAGAAGATGCTTTGAATTGTGTTCTGCTTTGGAAAGAAGGTGATCTGTCTGTGAAAAAATTAAGATTTGGTTTGATTACAGCGCAAAAAGCACGGACCTGGATTGGGACTGAAGCTGATCTGAGTTTGTGGAGTGCACACATTTAATTGATAATGACTTACATGCTCTGTTATTATATTAAAGGTATATTCATAGCCCCATTGGCATCTGTTTGGAGACAAACAATTGTATACAATATGAATATGAATCCATTCATGGTAAAGTAAATGTTTTATGTAGTCAAAGTAAGGAATATTGCTTTTGAATGAAATATGGTTATCTGCCTCTGTCCTTATTTTTTAGACATGAGACATAAAGTGCAATATAGCAATGTAATTCTTCAGTTTTGAAGTTTACAGGACAGATGGGGAATTAAAACTGTGCTTTTTAAAGGATGTTTAAAATGACCCCATGTTGACTCTGATTTATAAATATAGACCAAACTTCTATGAGTGGTTGAAGTATATAAGAGGCAAACATGTTTGAAATTATGGTTTATATTAAGTCATTTTTAACTGGCAGTTTTCAGAATGGGATAGAACGTCTTGGGATTTCAGATAGCCAGCAAGATTGCCAAGAGAAATGTCTCTTTAAAATGGGTGGTGATGTCAAGAATTCAGTTCTGGCTTTCTTTATACAAAAATCCCAAAGTT
>NW_010575736.1:0-2675 GCF_000687285.1 Phaethon lepturus
GAGAGCGCGAAGGAGAGAGCGCGAAGGAGAGCAGGCTGCAAAACCAGAGTCTTACTCCACAGCATGCAATCTATTGGTTCAAAAATCTTCCCTTATCAAAAAAACGAAAACCAATTAAACCATCTTTCTGGTGAAAGAACATGCATGTGAGAAACAAACATTTCTAAAGGTTCAGTACTGTCTGAACAAAATCAGATATTACAAGTGTATTACTATGCTGTACTACTAGAGTACTCTGTACTATTCCAGAAGTTCTCTGATACTGAGCACAGAGCTCATCCTACAACGTCTCAGGTTTAAAATGGCCCTGAATTTTCCAGTCCTACACGTAGAATCCATCAGCCACTGCTTTGCTCTATATTTATGAACAACAATAAAATTCCTATCCTCTTAAGAAATGTTTTCTTCAGTCTGTTTATTAATGGTACTCACACTCTGAAACCTAATGATGTGAATTTAAATGTCAACAATATTAGTACTTCATTTTTCAACATTTTATCAAAAGTATCCAAGAACTACTTGGTCTAGTAACCCTGTATGTGAGTAAGATGCCATCATACAAAGTAATAAGTAACCAGGTTTTTGAAATCGAGAGTTCACAGATAGGCCTCTTACAGCATGTGAAAAATTCATCCCTTACTTGAAGCCACTTGCTTCCAGGCTGGTTTTCAACTGCGCAACACTCTCGCTCACTGAACAAGATATTTCACACCTTGCTGGGGTATTTATAACCAGTTTTTATAATCAGTTCAGAGGCACACAGGAAAAAACCTAACAAATGTTAACATTCAGACATTTTTTAATGTAAGCTAGTGTACTGATTGTATTAACTAGTTTCACATTGAATTTGGTAAAACTTGTAATTTACAACTAATGCCAAATTTCCATTGAGGTATCAGCACCACAGTTGTGTGCAACTTGCTACTAAGAACAGGGTTGAAGAGGTCAAAGGAAGCCTTTTCCTATTAGATTAAGTTCATCAGTTAAGTCCTATTATAGAGGGAACATGAGAAGACTACATAAACTGTGTACTCTCTGTATTATACTTTCTTTTAAATGACTCCATATACTTCCAGAAAACAAAAAAAGATAGTGCTGTAGAAGCAGCCTACTGGTAATGCTCTGCACTGGCATGGAAAAAGGCATGGTATTCACTTTCTAACACATCCCTTGCTCAATACATTTAAAGATGCTAGTAAAATGGAAGGCAACACATACTTGGGGGCTGACTTAAAGCCATAAAGGCACTTATACCCAGCTATTTCCTTCATCATTCACCCAGCAGTAGGGATGTCACTGGTTCTGCTAGACACCCTAGAAACATGACCCCCACTTCCTAGCGGAACCACGCAGAAGGCCCTTACAGTCAGTTCCAAACGAGTCCCAAAAGGGAGAGCACCCACATCTGCTTGACTGAAAACACGTGTCAGAAAAGTAAGGGCTTTATAATATAACCCCCGCAGTTGCCCAGAAAACCTTTCCGTTCTTTCCCCTCACAAAGACAGCCATCTCTATTAATCGTTCTGCCCTGCCCCAAGATGGCACAACACAACATCAACCTATTCAGCAAGAAATTATAATTTTCTTTTCAGATTTGTAGATAACCCTTGTAAGGCTGCCTGAACAGCACTTGGGAAACAAAACCCAGGACTTCTGTAGCCTATTGCCAGCATGACCCTGCATCACCTGCTGCTCTGGAGACCAGTGACCCACATGAGCTATCCACACAAGGCACCATTGCCCAAGACGTCTCATAGGTGGCTGCACCACTCCCACCACATGAGGAAGTCGGAAAGGGGCCACCACAAATTTTGCTCATTATCTTTACAAATTTAAAAAGAAACAAAGGTTCTGCAGAATTGACCTCCTCTCTTCTTTTGTAATTTGTCTTTTCAGGTACATAATCAAAACGATAGTTTGTTGTGCACTGTTCAGGAAACTGCTGTCACAAACTCAGTATCAGGTTAACAAACAAGAGTTGGAACTTACTTGCTAGTGTAAGGTGGCTTTTTTGACTGAGAATGGCCCCGTATTTGTTCAGAGCTAAGCACTGGTAAAATCCTTCATCAGACAGTTCTCCTTTCTTTCCTTCCACCTCACTGATATATAACGAGCCATTGGATAAAGTGTAGATCCGTTCATTTTCAGATACTTTGCCTCCATTTTTCAGCCACGTAATAGTTATAGGAGCTTCACCACGGGCCTGGCAGTCTAAAACCACCGGATCCTTCCTTGAGACAGTAACGTCCTGAGGCTCTTTCACAAAAAACAGTTCACTAAAGCACCACACTCCTAAGAGAGAGAAAACAAGATTTTGCCTGTAAGCATGGACGTGCAAGTTACCAAGGGCATTTGTGAGCCACGAGTCATCTTGTTGAACTCACAGCACGAGGTAAAACTATCGTTATTACAGGCTCCGAGCCCTCCAAAATCGGAAAACTCTGGGAAAGCTGTGGTACTGACTTCGAGTAAAGCCATCAGGCTGTAAAACACCCAGGCGTTTGCCTCCTAGTTTTCAAACGCATTACGTCAAGAAGCTAGACAACCAGAGCCTGAAACACCCGCGTACCCATATCACGGCTCAGCACGGCAGGCGCTGCGTGTCGAGGTGAACGGGACCGGCCCAGGCGGCAGGCGCGGGGAGCCGCCCCGCAGCGGCGGGAGCTGCCCCACAG
>NW_010575737.1:0-2658 GCF_000687285.1 Phaethon lepturus
GGCACAGCTCGGGGCCACTGCACGGGCCCTCCTGCAGGCTGCTGGTCTGCGGTGGCCATAGAAAAGCTAAAGAAGCAACAACTAGCTGAGGTTTTATCTTAGTATGTAAGAGTTTTAGGAATCGTACCTCAAATAAACGAACCAGCAATCCAAAATGACATTGCTTGTTCTGCCGCAGAGGAGAAATCTGCGGTTCCTCCCCTGCTTTGGAGGAGCACAGGCGTTCCTTGAACGGAAAGCTCTGCCCTTGCCAGTGCGGCTGTGCCGGTCACGTTCCCGACATCTGCAGAAAGAGGGAAACGCCGCACTTGTTTCGCCGTTTCTAGAAACGTCTTCCGTCTTGCTTTCAGCCCGCCTCCTTTGAAGAGTGCTGGGCTCTTTTCTGTTGTCGTCTTAAACCTGCTCCTGTGTGGGGGCATTTAACAGCTCCTGCCGTTCCCGGCCTACTGGCGTGCGTCTTCTGTGGTGTGGGTGCAAGGGGGGACTTGCACGTGTGTGGGGTGCGTAGCCGTGCGCACCCTCCGGAGGATTTGAGCTTTTATTCTGGGAATTCAAATATAGTTCCATGTGATCAAGCGCTCACGAAGAAATCAAGTAATCCATACTTGGGATGAGTCCAGGGCTTAAAATTCTTAATAGCCTGGTTCCCGGGCTCTGCAGCATGTGCTGCGCTGAATACATTTTGGGAGTCAAGGTCTTTGCTTCTGATGGTTTAATTTGGACAATGAGTATCACTTAATAGTAGCATTTTATTACATTCGTTTCACTCTTACTTTTCAAAGAATTCTTCTGACGCATTCAAGCTCCTGCCCTTTGGATGCTAATGGACTTCTGCTGAGATTTTGTTTTTGTTATTACGTAGCACCAGGGCTCCCATTTGCAGGGGCTTGGTATGAAGAATGCTCTGCCCTGAGACAATGCCTCCATTCAGGGGCCCTGATACAATGGGGGTGGAACAGTTATCATGTAAATTCGTATGCAAAGCCCCGTCCTAATCAATGCGTTTTGCTGGGTGTCCGTGCGCTGCGCGTACCGCTCCCGCAAAGTGCTGAGTTCTTCCTCCCACGCAGCCAGACCGTCCTGCGCCTTCCAGTGCTAAAATAAATGCGTCCCTGCATCAGTTTTTTAGAAAGCAAGAAAAAACGCCCAGCTGACATCTTAGCAAGAGTGGAGCACCTGTAAAAATCGTGGTAGTTGGAAACCAGCTCTATGTGATGTCCACAGCTATTTTTGCCCGTCCTTTCTGAAGTAAAAACCACTGCAGGTCACGGCTGGTCCTTGCCTCCTGCGTCTGTGCGGACTGCTGGAGCAGAGGGAGAGCGCAGCGCCGGCTGATGGGACAAGCCCGGCTCGCCACCCCGCGCGGCACCGTGCCGGTCTCCTTGTGTGCGATATCGCGCATCTTCCTAAGAGCTGCAGGTAAGCGTTAACCTGCAGCTGATTATTTTTGCAACCTTTCATATATTCTTTTAGTCCACGCATGTTGCCCCTTGTTACTGAGCGTCACAAACATCTTCGCTGCAGATGTTTTGTTAGATGGAGTGATAACGATGCTGTTCGGTCCTAGCCTGAAGTTAAAAATGGCTTTTAAATGCACTTCCAGCAATATAGTTGTGCAATTTAAAATGTAAGAAAATAAGGAGTTCTTTGGACTGACCTGCACAAATCCAGCAAGCTGAAACTTTCCTAGTCTATAACCAACAAAGCAATGGAGCCCTTGCGGGGGAAAGCCCGGCAGAGGATCTGCCGCTGTTTGGTGGCGACGGTTGAGAAGAGGGAATCATCCCAAGGTCCAAACTGAGGCAGCTCGGCGAGAAGCAGAAAAGTCAGGACCCGTCCGTGTCCGCATCCACGTGTGTGCTCCCCATCGTTTTCTGAGCATCGCGGTGCTCTTGTCGCCCGAAGCCAGCTGACAAACCTGCCCGTGTAGCAAATCGTTGCTGTTCCACAGTAGCCAGGCCTTGAGAGAGCATTGTGGCTGGTGTGGCTGCATTGCTGTAGCAGGACAGCATTGCACGTTACAGGAGTTTGCAGATGCTCGTACCAGAGGAGCTGTAAGTAGAGGCTGTGCATGAAGTAAGCATAAAATCCCAGAATTTATAGCAACCTTTGCAAAGTGTTGTCATCGAGAGCCTGGAACAAAGCTCTGATGCACGGGGAAGTATCCGTATCTTTTACAAAAGCAGTGTATGGTTCTCCATTTGTTCCTTTGATGACACCTTTTGATCTAATGCCAGAGTAAATTAGTCCATCATAAAGTGGGGAACAGAGACTCGGATAAATCCTTGCAGAAATAAGGAAAAAAGGCCAACGGGGGAGCGTCTTCTGCATGGCACTAGCCAGGCAGAATTGGTTGGTTTGTCCAAAGGTTAAACCTGCGATCCGGAGGAGGAAACCAGATTCATTTAATTCACTGTCGCTCATCCTAACAGAGAGCCAATGTAACCACGTTTTTCTGTAACTCCAATACCAAAATATCCTGGATATCCCAGTATCATGGGATGTGCTGGGTGCATGGCGTAGGAGTCCTGCGTGGGTGGCGAAGCGCTGCCCCCCTTACCGGGGTCAGTTCCTGCGCAGCTCCCCTGTGTCCCGGCGCAGCGTGGCACCCGGCGCTGCGGCGTGGCACTTGTACCTGGGGCAGCATCCCTGCGCCAC
>NW_010575738.1:0-2698 GCF_000687285.1 Phaethon lepturus
GGTGGAGGGGCCGTTCTGGGGGGTCGGGTGGGACCTAGGCAGCGATTGAGACAAAGGATGTGTAGGAAATGTGGGATTTAGGAGAGGTTGGAGGTACCCTGCTTGGTGAGGCTGAAGGACTTTGAGAACACACTAGGAGAAGAATAAATCCTGTAGCAGCATATGTCAGCAACGTTGTGCAAGCTCTTGCAAACCGCTGAACGCGAGGCAAAGCTGAGGGAAATGTCTCTTCAAGGGCAGACCTGTACCGCACAGTGCAGCCGCCTCCGGAAGGCAGCACCTCCTCTGCTCTCACTGTAGTGATGGCAGAGGGGATTTGGTTGGGGACAGCACCTGCAGGTGAAACATGATGTTTTTAACATTGCTGGGGTCAGCGAGGCAAGAGTTTCTGTACCTTTAGAGCGTTTACTGGGGAAACCCGCCGCTGTTCTCCTTCAGTGCCAGGAGCAGGCACCCAAAAGGGTACTTTGGGGTGCTTCTGGTGGGTTGGCGGGGTCTCACCTGCACTGCTTCCATGCAGAAAAGAAGATGGGCTCAAAGAAGCATCACTAAACACTTGGGTGATCAAGGAGCAGTGGTGTGCTGCTACTGTCTGTGCTGCATCTGCTGAGATCATTTCCCAAACAACGCTGGTAGGTGGGACTGCTGAAGAGCACGGCAGGGACCTAGAACATCTCCCGTCTTCCTTGCAGGGAGGAAGCCCAGTGACACTGGACTGGGTGAGGAATAAAAGGAGCTTTTCCCTCCCAAGACAAATTTAATGTAACAAATGCTACAGAGAAATATTGCAGGCAGCACCCAAAGTAAATGACTTCAAAAAGGGTCTAATGAGACTGGCACTCTCTTCCTATCCACTTCAGTATGATAAGAAGGGTCAATTCGGGAGTTAATGCAGATTTTGAAACAGAAGCCAGGAGTCGTGCAAATTCAAATCCCTCCACACTAGTCCCACATTGTGGCACAGCAATTTACTGGTGGATGCATCTTCAACAAAACCTACTTGTTAATGAAACTGCTTGGTTCATGGACAAAATATCAGTGAAAGCTTTTCTGTCCCCCACGCAGAGACCATAAAATTAAACCTCTTCGATTGCATGCCTGAATGCAAACTGGCAGTAACTAATGGGGCACGCTAGATGGGCCATCCATATCCCTCCCAACCCTACTTACTGTCATTCTGAAAAACACACTGAGAAAAAGCTTGTGCTGTGGTGGAAAACATAGCTCCATTGTCCTCATCCCCTGAGCCTTCCCCACCACCGCATCAGCGCTGAGCGTGTCAGATACACGGTCTGGCCTTGGGGATGGGTGGACAGGTACATGAATACTGGCTTCCAGCTAAGGCAGCCCGGCATTTGGGTTGACCCAGGCACCCAGCCGGTATCTCCTTGCTGTGATCGCAGCCCTTGGAAGGGTGTCCTAAAGGCTCTGTGGTGCTCACGGGGTACATCAGGTGTGCACGTGGCTGCCATTCATCCTGCCCAGCTCAAGCTGCCCACCACGCTAGTGTCAAGGCTTCCTCACTCACATATCAACAAATTTGTGTGCTACAAGGTCTCTCTGCTTTGCAAACACAGCCATGTACCTACAGAGAACTTGAGTTTTTCTGAGGCTTTCCAAGCGGTTGTCTTAAATATTGCCAAAAGGTGAAAGAGACCCAAATGAAAAAAGCTTTCCTTTTTTTTTTTTTTTTTCCTATTAAACAGTTAGATATCCTGCCAGATTATCCTGGGACATATGAACTTGCAGACAAATGCATTTGTCAAGCAGCTATACACAAGACATGGCTGTGGGTGATGCTGAGAGCTAGCATATATCTGACCAGGTATAGGCAAGCCAGAGGGGAAAGATGGTTACAATCTGTAGGAGCTGTTGAGCTGAATTTGGGGAGCTGATGGACGAGTGCCAATTTCCATTCCAAGGAAATAATAGAAGTTTAATCTGAACTAGCGAGCACGCTTGTACTTTGGCAGAACAACGATATCTGTAAATGCCCAGCATCTGTAAATCTACTGCTTTTGATCTCAAAGAGTTTTCATGTGTTTTGCAAAGTAAAATATTGACTAAATTATGACCTATTGGAACCTTCTCTGATGACTGCTGGGGTGCTGGCAGGCGATAAAAAGGGTTGCTGAGCTTTTTTGCTCAAGTTGGATTCCAGCAGATATAAAAGAAGTGATTGAATTAATTGGCTATAGAACGAAGTTCAGAGGTTGTTTAGAGCAAGTTGTGAGATGGGTTGCTGTGTTAGGGCTTTTTTTTATGCAGCCAATGCAGATAAACCTGCCATTTTCCACAAGAGTTTAAATATTTCCCACACCGGCTTGACGGTACGCTTTGCAGAGGTTCTAGCCTTTACCCTCATGCATGTGAGCCAAAGATTTCATACCACTTAACTCGTTCAAGCAGTGCTTTCTTGGTTTTCTAGCTCTGACTCCGTCCTTCACAGCTGTTCAGCGTCACGTCTGAAAAGCTCTTAGAAGAGAGACCTTCCTAAACCTCGATAAATGCAGCTTCTTCTGGGCTGAAGCACATGAGAGAGAAAACTGCCCACTGACTTGTCCCTGCTGCAAAGTGTGAGTGCGTGGGTGTTCCCAGTCCGAGTGTTAGCACTTTAGTAGGGTGCAAATGGTTACGTGGTGGAAAGGCACCGGGGTTTACTGAAGGACCCTGACTGGATCAGGAAGCAGAACCCTGA
>NW_010575739.1:0-2663 GCF_000687285.1 Phaethon lepturus
ACATTGCTGGTAGTGTGAGGTTTGGTGTGTGTGCTACTGAAAAAAATAAAGGGAAATCATATCAACGTTTAAGCATACTATGTCCACTGACTTGCAAGATATATTTAGGGTCCAGATCCCCAGAATTATTTAGGTGCCTAAATGCCACTGCCACTTTGAGACAGAGTCTGTATTATATATGAAGGTGTCTGTGTTTTGAATCATGTTAAAGTGTAACAGAGGCATTTTAAAAGTTCATTATAATGAACTCATCCTAGATATGCTGCAGATTCCAGTGGTATTTCCGATACTTCCAAGAGTCTAAAAGATAAAACTAGTGATCTCTCTAAAACCAGAATGAAGTAAGAGTTTCTGTTCCACAGCATGGTAAAAACAGCATAGCCACCAAAGGTTAGAGACTGACAAAAAAGGCATATATTAAAATTAGGGTCAGGAGGAAAGCTGTTAAGATCAAGCTTAATATACTGTGATGGTGACAGGCAAACCTCTAGCCTTGGTAACAGGCAAAAATATCCACGCAGCTCAGGGCCTTTGAGATTCACTGTTGCCACTTGCAGGAGTAAGCAGAAGTCCTGATATATGGTGACTCCCTCTGTAGATTATGAGGACAAGAATAAACATGTAATTTAAGCAAACAGGAAACAGTTGAGAAACAAATAATATGCAATAAGCAAGGTACATCAGGTAAAACAAGAAACCATAAGGGCATTGAAGGTAGGAGGAAGACCAGGGAAAGAAAGGCCTGTTCTGCTGCTCTGAAGAGGGTCAGAATTATCAGGGAGAGTTTGTCAAAGAACACCAAGACATTTAATACCTTTTGCACTAGTTTTAACCAACAAAAGATGTTATCACAATTAATTACATCAACAGAGAAAAATTCTCGCTTTAAATGGGAATAGATCATCTTCGATATGTTCAAATTATCCAGAACTATTAAATTTCATTTGTCATTCTCAAAGAGCTGCCAAATACAACTTACAACCTATTTAGCAGTTAGCTGTAAATAACTCAAAGTGAATGGATGAATAAAGGAGAAACGTGGTGCTGGTCTTCAAAAGATGGAGAAACAGTGTGTCGAATTACAGGTTTTCTGCTTAAATTAAAATCCCAGCAAAATATTGGAGCAAATAACCAAGGTATTAATAGTAATTTACAAGAAAACAGAGACAAGACTAGCAATCCATATGGATTTATCATGAGTTAAAAAACCTGGAGGGTCACACAAAAGAAAGTGAATGTCATACACCTGAACTTCACCTTAGTCTACTTAGAATCACCAGTGACTTAGATGATGAGGTATGCAAAAAGATGCTACTCAATAGAGAGAAGTCTGAAGCTCTCCATGTAAGCTGGAACAATCCATTGCCTGAATAGAGGATAGGTAACAACAGACTAGGAAGCAGAACAGGATTGGAGGAGAGAGGGACCAGCAGAGGATCAGCCAACAGTATCAGATTGTTATGAGGAAGGCAAACACCATACTGTTAAATAAACAGAGGTATAGGTTGTCAGACGTCTTATATAACCATTCTGAATTCATCAGGGTTATAGTACTGTATGCAGTTTCTAACCAGAAAGCACTAACATCTTTTTGAGCAATGCAGGAATAAATTGCCTGGGGAGGTTGTGGACTTTCTGCCAGTCCTTGAAAACAGAGCAGACAAGAATCTGTCATGCCTTAAGATGTACCTGTATAGCATTCTGAGCAGTGCAAATGAAAGGCAACTGTAAAGACCACATTCATGGGTCACCAGGTGTATCTGAAAAAATGCACATTGCCATTGAAAGAAAAAGTCAACTGTGATATTTCATGTATTGCTGCGATGCAAACAGGTAATGTGTGCTGTTCTTATTGCTCTTTGCCAGTCTACGGCTAGGCTGTAGCTGGGAGTATGCAGGCTCCTAGTGCAGATTTTATACATTTATTCTTGAATACTGTTCTCTTTGGGAGAGGTCCCCTCATGTGGGGATCCATGCTAGGAAAGAAGAAAATACAAGGTCTCCTGTGCCTGTGGTCCTGCTTACAGTGGTGCACGCTGTGGTTACTACATGTGAGGAGGTGGCAACAATTTGTGCTCCTCTTTCACTATCTGCAGGCACACAGTGCAAGAAATTGTCTTCTCCTTACTTTAAATAAGTGTGTCCATGGTTATGAATATTTGTTTGTGACTGATATCACAGAAGTTAAAGGGGGTTTTGTACTGCTTTTCAGCTTAGTGTTTTTCCTGGGAGTGTATTCATTATCACGTTATTACTGGGGAGATACATGCTGTCTCCTGTGCAGCTGCAGGACATACAGATCCAAAATGGATCAAAGATACAGCCACAAGGTTTTGATCACTTGAAAATAGAATGGAAATTTATCACCCAGTCTTCTTTCAAAACAAATTAAAAGAAGCTGTAACGTGTGGCACATGCATCGGACTCATTACATTTTGCTGGCACAGGTTTCACTCCATGAAAGCTCCATAAAAAAGCAAAACTAGAATTCAGACTCTATGCTTCTTAATACATCAGTTCTGAGCTTCTGCTGGGCCTATTTCATCATATTCTATTAAGGCACAAATCAAAGGCCAAATCTATCCCTTGAAAACAAAGTTGCAGGCTGACATTCAGTTCACTGGGAAGTGGCCTAAGGTTGGAAGTTAGAGCTTTAGCTCATT
>NW_010575740.1:0-2692 GCF_000687285.1 Phaethon lepturus
GTTCTAGCTAGGCTTTTGCCTTTCTAATTTTAATTTAATTTTCTAATTTTAATTTCTTTCTGATTTTAATTTTTTAAATTTTCTCTCTGATGCAAGGGTTCAGGAAGATGGTGGGACTGCAAAGGGGGCATCCTTCCCAAAGTGAATTCTTTTGGAAGAAGACCCACCAGCAGGCCAAGGATTGCAGGGACAACTCTGCAAGACTGTTTACTGAGAAGGCGGCAGTAATGGGGATATTCGCTTTCCAAGGAGGTGTTGGTCCTTCCTTGTATGTATGCCAACAGCAGAGTCCTGTAGAAAGCAAAAGTTGCTGTTTCTTTTACATAAGAAGGCATTTTTGGCAAGAACGAAGAGGAAAATTGATCATGAATTTGTTGGTGTGGCCAGAGTGCTTCCTGTTGTTGATGCTAATGGAGAAATGTGGAGGGTGGGGAGATGAAAACTATTTGAGTGAAAAAGTAAACAGAATTCAAGGGATTTGTGTAAAGATAGAGCAAAGGCAAAGGGCTAAGCAGTCATAGTGCCCATGGGTGGCCCATGTAAGTATAGATTTTTCACACAGGCTTTTCTCCTTGTGGGAGTCCTGCTTTCTAGTCATGCAGCCAAAGATGTCCTGAGGTTGGCTGAGCACCTCTGGGCACTACACTGGAAGGACTCCCAGCTCCTTGCCAGATGTAGGGTGGAGGTATTCTCCCCTCCGGCCTCAGGCCAGTCCTGCAGACCTAATCCATGCCATCGGGAAGCTGAGTGGGGTGGCCACTGAACCCGAACCACTGAGTGACAAGGTATCATCAACATGTGTTTGCTCAGCAGGAGGAGTATAGTGGGTGGATAGTGACTTCTATTCTGCAACATGCAGACATGCCAGGCTTGCACAGATCAGAGCTTCTGCCCCTCCAGACCAGCTCAGACCAGCACAATACAGGCACTAGAAAGAGGATGCTTACTTCCAGCCATCAGCATGCTGACTCCTCCAAGTGGTGGTTCATCTACATGATGTCAGACATGCATGCGGTGTTCCCCTACATGGATGCATCACTGACTTAACTCTTTACTGCTTTTTAAATTAAATTGTCAGTATAAGCTGGTAATGGCCTCACTAACTGCATAACCCCACACCAATCTGTCTGCCTTCCTCCATACCTGAGGCCATTTAGCAGTTTGCAGTTTCCTAGCACTGGAGGGCCTCCCACTCCAAATGTGTTACAAAAATGCAAACCCAGCAACAGTTGCATAATAGTTTATCAACTGCTTCATTATTACCCAGCAGCTACCAGATTAATCTCACTGTTTCAAGCAGAGCAGAGCGAGCCCAGGTCTCACACATCAGACGGGTGTTTCCAGGTAGACCACTCTCCACGACAACCACCAAAGGGCTGCTAGACCCCAAGTAGGCATCAAGGACACATCCCCATGTGCCACTGGGGTTACACACATCTGCATTGGACTGTGTACACTGCAGCAGGGTGATTATGCCTGGGGCTAGCATATCTGTTAATGGTAAATCCCCAGAGACTAATGAAGTGCTGAATCATTTATGATGCCAGTATTGCAGACCCCTTCAGAGCACCTGTCCACACTACTGAGAGTGACAGAGGTGGACACCGTGCTGGTAAACTGAGGCAATCTTTCCTGATGTACTGAGGGAGAAATGGCCCGGTCTCTTTGGTGCACAGGAAGAACTGTCACCTAGTGAATTAATGTCATTTATTAGCACTCTGCAGGTTGGGAAGGTCAATACTTTGAACTCACCAGTTATTCCTCTGGATTCCATCGAGTTACTTATAATCTTTTGCACTTGAGGGAGCTCAGAGGTTCAGTCAGAGCAGGCTCAGCTTTGAAATTCCTGAACTTGGGCATCAAGCAACAACATCTCTCCAGCCCACACTGAATCACCCCAGTCTTTCCAGTGAGTAAAACTGTGTGCCACTTTATCCATATTGCATCACGAGCTGAAGCTGATTTGCCTTTTACGTGCAAGATTTCTGCAGATGCTGTAAACCAAATTAAATACTACAAAGCTATAACATTTTCATACCCAGAAATGGAATTTAGCAGTGTTGAGGTAGCCTGCAAATATCTCCACCAACCTAAAGCTTCTCCTTATTTGCTGTAGCTCCTGCTCATTTACTCCATCCAAGCAAATCTTTTTCACAGCTGCCCAAAACATCTGATTCTTGCACCTACGCACCCACACCCCCCTACAGTGCACTAGTGGTAGAGAAAGAAGTGATGTGATGCTGATGGCCTCTAAAATTCAGTACACAGACAGGCTGCAGGAAAGCAGGATAGCACAGTGTCTCTCCTGGTTTGTACAGGCAGGTACCAAACTCAAGACAACGAATGGCTTCCTGTTGTAGGTTCATGGTTAGTCAGAGCTGTCCCTCATGTTAAGGACATGCAGCTCCAACACAAGTGCTAACTGAGCCTGTGCTCTGGCACTTCAGTGTTGTCAACAGCTGTGGTCTGGAAAAATGTTTTCCAATGAGACAGATGCATTGATAGGACCTGAAAGCCAGGTCCACCGAGTTACTCCACAAAGCTCAAGACATAGACATTAACTGAGTAGTCATCATGGTCATATTAATTTCGTTGCAAGGTTATTATAAAGCTTGAAAAATATCCTTTGTATAATACTTTGAGATCCTTGGGTGGAATGCATTTTGGAATTGCAGAAAGCAACTGGCTTGGG
>NW_010575741.1:0-2708 GCF_000687285.1 Phaethon lepturus
ACTGATCGAACTTTTCCTAAGGCAGAGCTTCACCCTGGCCGGAGGTCGTTCCCCAGCACCCCAGTTGGGGAGTGGGGCGCTGGGACAGCCGCATGGCCTCTCTGCCTTTGTCATAGAGGCACAGCTGGGAGGGGCTGCCTCGAGCACCTGGTTAGCAATGGACAGACGTGCTGCGATCTGGCAAAGAACACTTAAAGCTGTGTTCGCCCCCTCCAGCACCAACCAGCAGGCTTGTCCGATTCCAGCTTCCCCGCACTCCCCCTTCTAGATGTGTGTCCCATTTTCCTGGCCTTCTCCAACCCCTCTCCTTTACACTTGGGGCTTTATTCGTTTGGGGGAGGGGGGCACATTGTGAACGTTTCTGGGAGATCCTGAAGGAGGAGGGAGGAAGGGAGAGGGATTCAAAAATTAATTTCCCACTTCTCTAAGCCCAGGGAGAAACATATTTGTGCGTTGTGTTTCCTCTTGTGCACCTAGTTAGAGGATGACATTGTGCAATTGGAAAAGCAATTGCATGTGACGGAGGATGCAAGGGATCAAGTGCTGGAAGAGCTACACAAGTCTGAGGATAGCCTCCTCTCCGCAGAGGAGAATGCTGCCAAGGTATCGTGCCCTTGCCGCAAGCAAAGAAAATCTAACTGTCTCTCCTTCTCTCTCTCTCTGTCTGTCTGTCCTTTTCTGTCTCTTCTGCACTTGCACTTCTCCCTTTGCACGATCACATTGCCTGCTGCACCTTTTCCTGCCCGCCCTCCCCTCTCCACCACTTTCCACCCGTATCACAGCTGGAGGACGAGCTGGTGGCTCTACAAAAGAAGCTGAAGGGCACTGAGGATGAGCTGGACAAATACTCCGAGTCCCTTAAAGATGCACAGGAAAAGTTGGAACTGGCTGACAAAAAGGCCACAGATGTAAGTTACCCCCACCCCTTTCACCACCACCCCAGTACAGAAACCACACACTCCCTCTGCACAGGACAGCCAGGACTCCTACCAAGCAGTGCTCCAAAGCTTTGCTGAGGGCAGGGTTCAGGAACCTCCTGGGCAGGGAAGTGGGAAACACAGCACTGCCTCCTTGCATGAGATTTGCACACTGTCGGAGGCATTTGACTGGATTTCTGCTCACTCAACACGTGCTTTTCATGTGTACTTGCCACTCTAGACATGAAAGTAAAGAAAGGGTGGATTGTCTGTTGAGGTGATGAGGAAAACAGCTCAGGCTGGAACAACACTATCTTGATAGTGAAGTAGAATCAGAGAGTTAATAGCAAGGAGATCCAGAAGAGCATGGGCTGCTAGTTCTGTCTTCAAGAGTGAAGTTCCAGTTCCTAGGCAAGCGTGCATTAGAACCGCTGCTAGATACTAGTTTGGCTCGCTCACTGGTTCCTGAGATAAAAGATCTCCTAGGCTGATTTTTTCTGGAAATCACTGGAACTGTTTCGCTTGTCAAAGAAAAACTCGGTTTTGTGTGAGAGAAAATTGTCCAGAAGATGATACTTGCTAGGTTTGCAGTTCAGAGGACAGGGATCCTGGGAGCAAGCTGGGAGATATATATAGCTCAGCACTTTATATGGTAATAATGCAAGAGCTTGTGCCTCTCCCAGGCCCTCATTCCACCCACCTGCCTGCCCCTGACATGCATTTAATGTATTGCATGCACGGAACCACGTGAGTTTATTGTCTCTGCAGTTAAGGTCCAGATCTCTGTGATTGCTGCTGTACAATCCCATTCTCCCTGAGTAAACCTCAGGTCTGAATTACAGGATTAGGTGAAACCATGGTGATTCCAAAGCGATGACCATCCTTTTCCTATAACTCATCTTTAAAAAATTAACCTTAAAGCCATAATAAAAAGAGAGTTGCCACAGATGAAGCAAGCAAAGGATTTCAAGGGGAGGAAGGATACTTTTAGAAAGGCAAAAGTTACAAAACCCCACTTTGCATGAAAGACAACATGCTTTTATCTCATTTTACTTCTAAAATTAACAAAGGATAAAAAGGTTTCGCTTCAGTATGGTAGTTAAGTTGTATAGCTTTGAAAGAGAACTCAAGAACTAAACATAAGTGTGCATAGGAGCGGGAGAGAGGGGTTGTGTGTATAATGTGGATCAGATGTCTGTCATCTTCTGTGTATGGCTGCATAGATGAGAGGCAGCTTCCTAGCAGGACGTTTATTTGACTTATTCAAAGGAACCGCATATAGATCCATGGGAGATATTCCTTATAAGGAAAAGTATGCAGACTATTTGGAAATGGCTCGCCTAGGATGAAGGCAGGAGAAATGCTACAAGACTCCCTTTTTGAAATGAAAGGTTTTCCTAACCAACCCCAATGCCATTTTCCTTTGCTGGAAAACAGCATTTGGAAGCTAGTTGAGGGCAATTTTATTTGCAGTCGTCCCTCAGGCAGAGGGTAGGCAAGTGTCTGGTTTGTTTTCATCAAGATAAATGCTGTGTGTAATGGTATGCATGGAGTATGTCTGACATTTTAAGAATGTCTGTCTTTTTTGGTGATGTGGAGTATCTTTGGGGCGTTGCAGTTGACCCAGTATTTGCCTACTAGTTTGGATAGTTCCAAGCCTTAGGAAAAAGACACGGGCAGGGAAGGGAATGCGGGCTCCCTGGGGTGGACTCGCCTTATGCAGGGGGATGAGGAAACTACCTCGCCAGTATGACTCACCTGGGCAAAGCCGCGCACATCCCCGGAGCCGCC
>NW_010575742.1:0-2648 GCF_000687285.1 Phaethon lepturus
ATCACTTGTTACTTGGGAAAAGAGACTGACATCCACCTCACTCTGGGATCTTTTATTGCATTAGATGTAATCCAAAGCTCATGGAAGGAAGGGATGAAGGGAGGAAGAAAAGGAGAGGAAGGAAAGGAAGATAAATGAAGAAAATATGTATCAAAATTTCCTGAATGTTTTACAAGGGACCTGGTTTCTCAAATCTCTCATTAGAAAAGAACAAAGTAAAACAAAAGAAATGTTAACAAATAGATACTCAGAATAATCACCTTACACACAAATGCACGCTTATGTTTGTTATGTAATTTAGATAAATTCATAAATATTTTTGATAATTTAAATTTCAAGACATTTCAATAATTATTTAGCTGTGTTAGTAAAATATTAAACATAGACATTTTATTTAGAATAGAAGTTACATTACTAGTTGGTTCACTTGAAATGGATAAAGCATTTTCTTGTTGTGAACTTTAAAGGTACATCATTCCACTATCCAAAGCAGTTCTAAGCAGAAGAATTGCTCACAGATGATTGAACAATCAGTACAAGAAAATGTACTTTAATATCAGTGTCAAAACACAGGTGGTTTCCATGTACACTTAAAGCTTTTTAGAGATAAAATAAGTCTCTTTAAGGTTTGACTTTCAAAAATTATTTACATAGGTGACCTTTCAAGCATCATCAAAGTTTAACTAAAATGCACTTTAAAGTAAATTAAAACTAAGATGTTTTAATTTCTAAATTACACCAGAGCATTCATGTTATGCTTGGTAAGTAAAATTAAATGCATTTTAAAGGTGAAACAAATGACTCCTTAGTGCCAGTACCTATATTCAGGTTATTTTCTGATAACAGCAGACACCTTTGTCATCAAAAAGGCAGGAAACCACTTCACGTGATCCATATCCAGACAGGGATGGCAGAAGAAATAAAGAAGTTTTGAAAACAGGATACACACCTTAGTATCATAGTGATAAAGAGTTTTTAAAAAATATATTTTCATTTAACCAAAATGGAAATACAGAAAAATAATATAAGCAGAACCTAAAATAATTTTATAATACCATCTGCCTGTGGATCTAAGATTTAGAAATGGCTGTAAATTTAAAAATCTCCATTTTTTAAAGGTAGGACACTGTTCTTATTAATTTCATTTATTTCTAATTTAACTGTAAAGATTACTAACATTAAAAAATGTTTCTATATCTCACATGGTCTTAAATCTGAGTAATAAAGCATCTTCAATGTACAGCACTGTCTCTGTAGTTATGTTTCAATCATTTGTGTAATATTCCTACCTTATTTTGTATACATGGTGGTAATTTAAAATGAACCCATATGCTGGAAAGTAATCCAAACATACTAGCATCATATTTAAAATAATTTTATGCTGATTTTTTTATATTGCACAATTTACTGTCTCTTTCTATTTTTTACAGAATTTATCAGATTTGTTTCTTTTCTGAATGGTCTGCTTTCTGGGAAATTGTCCTACCCTCCAAATAACCTGGTGTTTTTTGTTGCATTTTTAAAATGGTTTATAGAAGTTCCTTGTTTATTCCAGTATTTAACCTTCCTCTGTGTAGCACAGAAACCATGATTCCCTGCTACTATATGCATATTGTTTAAGATTTTTCTTCTAACTCCCTCTTACCTTAAGGATCAATAGCAGATATCTACATCATTGTTTCCTTTTTGTCATTCCTAAAAATGGCTGAATAAATTTTTCACAGCTACGTTTTTCATCTTCAGATGGGTTGTTTGAGAACTACTGTTACTACTGCACCTGTTTTTGTATTAATTTAAAAAGAGTCTGGGGTGGTTCATCATCAAACTCTGGAAATCTTTTCAGCTAAAGTAACATGAACTACCTCATATTTACTGTCACTTAGAGTGTGACTTCTGAATTGTTACATCAATGTTTTGCTATCTGAATTTTCACTGTTAACCCCTATAGTGGACCTGGGGTTAATTTTTTTAACCATGGGGTTAATTTTTTCACTCAGAGTAATTCTTTTGTAGTCATGAATATCTGTACAGCAACACATTTGAACAGTTGTGGGAAGGATCAAGATACAATTACATGGCTGGCATAATCAAATGCTTTGTGATAAAAAAGTTGCATTGAAGACTGCTCCAACATGTGTTTTGTATTTTCTAATGAGGCCCTCATTTGGATGGCAAACGCATGCTTATATCATGGAAATTTTTACTCCTATTAGCTAAGCCTCTCTGAAGTCATTTCAAGGCATATGTATTTGAACTGTTTTATTTCCTTTTCTTTGAACACTTTTCAGAACATTGGACTTTTAAAACTATATTTAGAATCAGCTAGACTGATTTAGAACAGAAATGCTCTTTTCATGAATAAATTTTAAAATTTCATTACATATCATAGGTGAAATTTCTCTTTATCTGGAAAGAAATTTTTTTTATGAAAACACTCTTAAAGCAGCAAAGTCACATTTGAGCATAGTGTCAACACTAGAGTTAAACAACAACTTCAATACTTACTTTGTATTATTTAATCCAAAAACTTTAAATAATTAATGGAAAATCTACTGAACTTACAGTTCTATAGCACAGATTTTATCTATTTTTAGAGCAATTGTTCTTCCACTTGGCACAGTGTAACATAACAGGCAGTTCTTCTTTCC
>NW_010575743.1:0-2710 GCF_000687285.1 Phaethon lepturus
GAAGGTCGGGGGTGCGTAGCGTGAGGGGAAGGGGTGCTTTTAGGTGGAACCCGGGTAACATCAGTGGAAGCACCAGAGAAGGGGCCACCAGAGGAGACCCCCATCACCCCTGCTTGGGCAGCAGCACCAGGCCATTGTGAGCGCCCCATACGCTCAGCCCGCAGCACGATGCCGCTCTTTGGGAACACCTTCAGCCCAAAGAAGACCCCCCCCAGGAAATGCGCCTCTCTCTCCAACCTGCACTTGGTGAGTCCTAGCACCCGCGGCTTGCCAGGGTGCCAGGGGGCAGCTCCTGCTTCTGAGCGCCCTGGCCCTTATGAGAGCTCGCAACCGTGCGTCTTTCCTCCTGCCCTGTGGCACCATTTCTGATCATGACTGGCCAGATACGAAAGTAAAAATGGAGTAGCTCAGGGTAGGATCATTGTCACCCCAGCCACAGCCCAGAACTTTCACATAAAACTTCTCACCAACCATCTCTGAGCCCAGGGAGATGAGTGTATGTTTGGGCAGGAGAAAGTAGTGAGAGGAGCCGGTCCTGTGCTGCAGCAGTATGTAACTAACAGTAGAGTTTCAGGCTCCAGGGCCAGCTGAACCAGCAGCTTCATTGGAATACCAGTCACTAAGAAATGGGAGAATAAGGGGGGGCTTCGGATTTCAGTTGAAACACTGAGTGTGATCATCTCCTTGCAGCTGGATAGATCCACCCGTGAGGTTGAGCTGGGCCTGGAGTATGGCATCCCCACCATGAACCTCGCTGGCCAGAGCCTGAAGTTTGAAAACGGCCAGTGGGTGGCAGGTAGAGTGCAGCTCAGCTTGCTTTCATCTGAAGTAGCTGACAGTTGGCTGACAGTCCTTAATTGCACCTCTTTTTTTCCTTCCAGAATCAGGAAGCTTCACGGGGGATCGCAGGGAAATGCAGCGCTTGCGCAAACGAAACCAGCAGCTGGAGGAAGAAAACAACCTCCTTCGGCTGAAAGTGGATATTCTGCTGGACATGGTGAGTCTTTGCCCAGCTGTCACCTGCCCATAGCAGCGGAAATGCCTGAGTGGAGGATGCTGGGACTGCTGAAAGAGGCCTTTCTCGCTGCATCCCGCTCTTTCTGCTTGACCCTGCTACACAAGGCAACTGTAACAGCATAGTGACTGTGGGAGTAAAGTCTGATCTCCCCTGCAAGAAGAGGGGAAGGCTCCCCTCGCAGCAGAGCTTGACTTTAATGAACATTGTGACTTGGATTAGAGGAGAGCCTCTGCAAGTGCCGTGTCTCCTCTTCCCCTTTCTGCATGGAGTATGGCATCTTTCTCACCACTCTGGCCTCTGCCCTGACTGTGGAATGGAGTTACAGTCACCCTTTCCAGTCACAGAACATTAAAGCTTCCTTCTGCTGTGACAAGTGGTGTGACATCTATTCTGTGTGTAAACCTATGGATGAAAGAATTCCCAAGCCCTAAATAAACTAAAATTCAACCTTACCCAGAGATCACAGGTTTCCTGCTTAAAATCTGGAGATGTTTTCAGTGAAATAGAATATGTGTGTGATGTTGGCCTGTGAAGTGATACAGCCTTTATGTCAGTCTGAACAAACACACACTCCTTCATCATTTTCCTTCCCTATGCTCTTCCCGTGTTTCAAAACTGGCAAGGGGCTTTTGTGACTGGAGCACTTGGCAGAAGCCATAGCTGCTCTCCAGGTTTTCCCAGTGAAATCCCAGCTTCCCTCTCACTCCAGTGGGAGCAAATTCCCTCGCGTGGGTGCTGGCCTGTGGCTGTAAATCTTGGTGGTGTCCCTGGAAAGGTCATGCTGTGAAACAAGAAAAGTTTCTGAGACGCAAATGTCTTTCCTGCGCGCATGCTGCCATGACATGAGGTGCTTCTCCAGAGGGAGGACAACCTCTGATCCCTCTCAAGGGCTTTTGTGTCCTGCCACATGTGTCTGAGGCACGCCATAGACCGTGAGGTCACAGATTCGGCATTAGCCCCGAGGCTGTAGCACAGGGTGGAGGTTGGAGAGGTAGCTCACTCTGGTCGTTGTTCGCTCTGCGTTGCAGCTCTCCGAGACCACAGCTGAGTCCCACCTGATGGAGAAGGAGCTGGAGGAACTGAAGAACCACAGCCGGAGGAGGAAGTGAAGAAGAAGGGGTGGCTGGAGGATGGGGGAGTGAGGAGGCTGGCTCCAAGCCTCGGCTGGGATGCCGTGGTCCCTTAGGCCTCCTAGCCACGTTGGTACCCCGTGTAGGTACTTCGTTCCACAGGACCGCGAGTAACAAGATGCCTCCAGTATCGTGTGGTGATGTAGGTGCCATGTAATGGCTTTTTTGGCACCCCAACAAGTCACACCGCGACACTGTTAACGAACGCTCATGTTTTTTCTTGGAGTGCTTTGCCTTGCTACGTTTCCTCACTGCAGCCCAGCGGCAGGTACCTCCATTCCAAAGGCAGCCTGACAACAGGCTGTGGAGAAGGTCCACCTCCCGGTGTGCCCTCCCTGCCTTCTCTGCTTAAAAGCACAGGGAGGCCCCCCTGCCCCCCCAAATCTGTCCACTCAGGGGAGCCTGCAGGGCTTGTACGAGTTTCACTGCTTGCCCTGGGTGAGCAGGGTGCTGGCGTTGCTTGTTCTCGAAGGTTTTGCATATTTTACATAAAAATTTACATTTCAAACGGGAATCTACGGGTGTTTGTTACGTAAAGGGCCGTGCTGCGAGCCCTGCGGGG
>NW_010575744.1:0-2701 GCF_000687285.1 Phaethon lepturus
TTTTTTTTTAAGTAATTAAACATTGCTAAGAAATAAACAAGCTTTCCCAAACTTTTCTCATCTAGTCTTAATTTGGAGGAAAAACAACCAAATGAAAACTTTCTGTAAATTTGGACACTTCTAAGATTAAAATGCACAGATAAACTCTTGGTCCCTTTGATTCTCTTAAATGTGAATTAAATTTTGCATGTTCTCTGTCTGAAAATGAGTTACATGGACTTGATGCTTAATTATGACATTAAAATATTTTTAAGATATGAATTCCAACAATGAAAAAAATCCTCCATATGAAGGACAACAGGAAATTTCAAAATGCAGAAAATGGCAAAGGCTTTGAAATATTTTAAATAGAAAAGAGACTTAGCACTAATACTTGGGACATACTCCTACTTACATAGGAATTTATTATAGTTTTAGAAATTGGTAAAAGAAAATATTTTGGTCTTACCATAGGAACTTAATTATTTTCAACTACATCACTGTTCCTATTTTGAGAACTTATTCAGATGGGAAACAGCCTGGAGAAGTGTGAATCTTCTATGAGAGTGGGTTCTGAGACTGTCAAGAAAAGGAACAATATTGCTTACTCATTAGAGTGAACAGCACAGAGCACCATACTCCACATGCCTGGGATTGATAACACTTATAATGGTCAGAGAAGGAAACATGCAACAGCAGATCAGCTTCCTGAAGGAAAGGGAACACATCTCCTCACCTATTTTCTTTGCAGGCTGGAGAAGCTACATTACCAGAAGACAGCACAGAGAATGTTGCATCTTTTTCCATTTTTATTATTTGAAAATAACTTCTGTAACAATGATGTCCTTGATGAAACAAGCTACAATATCAATTCAATTATTTTAAAAAATTATATCCCTTTTCTCCTAAAATGAGGTTGGGAATCATTAGAAGGTACTTACTACACATAGAGATTGGTCCTACAGTTCTAAAGATAGAACTGTTTCAAGGACAGAAGCAACTGACCTTACGGTCATGTATTATTGTTCATAAAGCTGCCCTTCAAAGTAAAATATTCTTTGTTTAACTGTGATCAGACCTGTCTTTGTATTATACTTACTGAAGATGTGTTTGATCTTCTTTCATTTTCTTTATAATATAATAATGATATTGATAAAACAAGGGACTGTGACAGTGATGAGAAGAGAAAAAAGCTAAGGCAGACCTCAGCAGAGATCCTTGTAAAACAAAGAAAAATGCATCTTGTATGGATTTTTTTAAGAGTAAACAAGGTCTATGAAAACAAACCTAAAAAGAAAATTCTGTATCGCAAATACTTAAAGGAAGGGGAAAAAAAGATTATTTATAAGCCATCTTTATTTCTGTTTTGTTTTATTTTGACCTATTGCTGAGAGTTACCTCTTCAATTTTCTGTTCAAACATGCTCCTGAATTTAGAAGCCTTGTGGATTTGGGGAGGGAAGAGGGAAGGGTCTGTGGGGGGAAGGTTACTCACACTCTTGGCATCATCTGGACACATCCACATCAAACCTCACAAACAGAAATAATTTAACCTGTGTATATATAATTTATACAGACACGTGACACTTTCCTCATGTGACTTTTCGTGTCTATAAAGTATGAATAGAACTAAATATATGCAATACCATGTTGCATTTACCACACCATCTGCATCTTTTCTCCACACATAGGTGTATTCATTTCCTTGTAGAATTAGCCTTGCCCTATCAGTACCTGAGTGTTTCATAGTATTAATGTGTTTATATTAACAACAGCCATATAAGAGAAGGTGTATGTATTCACCTACTACAAATGGGAAATGGGAACTCTAGGCATTGCTTTTTATAACTCTAGGGTCTATCTGTATTATTATACTGCAATTCACGTGTTCAAAATTCTGTTCTCTTGAAATTCATCACAGCTGGCAGTACTGTATTTTGTGAATCAAATTTGCCAGCATCAGTCCAACTTCCAAAAAGTGACAAGTACATAGTAGCTACTTTAGAAACAGTTGTTTAGCAGGCAGTTTGATATCATTGTACAGCAAAAACACTGAAATCTCCATAAGATAACAAAATTCCCTCAATTGTTTTTTAATTTCTTTTTACTTTTAATTCTAAGAGAAGTTCTGCAGCGTACCAGCTATAGTCCTTCCATTCATGCTGGGGAAAAAATCATTCTGTATATTTAATAATGAAAGAGTCCCACAGAAAATATCTCAGGGCACACGCACAAAGGGATCAGCCATGGTTTTCTTCTGCCCTCAGTTCTGGGTACTCAATTTCTCAAGCTTAACCTCAGAAAACCTCACAGGATGGCTGCTCCATGGGGTCGCAATGTCCCCATGGGGCATCATGGCAGGGTCGGGCAGCCAGGACTCATCCCAGTACCCAGCCAGGACCAAGGCAGACAGGGGGTACCAGGGGCAGTCCCAGCCCCAGCCCCATCAGGCTCCTCACTGGGGATGGGGACAGGCTGAGGCGAGGCCAGGACATGGGCCTACAGGTGTGCCTGGCTCAGAGGTGCCCATGGCCTGACAAAGCAGGGCTGTGTGGAGTTGGAGACCAGCCCTGCTACAGCATCACTGGGGCAGAGGATGTAAGACATGAACATGCTGGAGACAGTCCAGAGAAAGGCTACTATGAAGATGAAGGTACTGGAGCATCTCTCCTATGAGAAAAGGCGGAGGGATCTGGGACTATTCAGCCTGGAGAAGAGAAAGC
>NW_010575745.1:0-2684 GCF_000687285.1 Phaethon lepturus
TGCCAGCTCTCTCAGTACTCTTGGGTGGATATAATACCTGAAGTCCACAGGTAGGTAGCAAGAAATCATGCCCCGCCAGTCTTTCGGCTCTCCGGACAGACTTTCCAGGAAGATGAGCACGAGGCCAGGAAGTTTTGAAGGACACCATGCAGACTAGGGGATGGTATTAGCTCTTGGGTACTACCCGGTCGATCAGATTGCATTTACTAACCAAAAGCATTCTGCATGATGTTGGCACTCTTCAGAGTCATACATTCTGTCAGGGCTTTCATTTTAAGTATGTATTACTTTTAGGAAAGGAAGTTTACTTCGACTGCACCGTTTCGCTTTCTGTAACACACATGAAATGGGATAATCCTTTTAAAGTCACTTACTGAAGTACAGATGAGGATGCGGTTTGTGTCTCTTCCTTACTTCAAGGGACATTATATCTCAAGATCATACACATGGTGCAGGTACAAGGTTCAGTACTCATTCACATCAACTTGTTCAGCATGCATTGAATGCCATGGAATTAAAACAATGTTTAGAGAACAGGTACGATTTTGCTTCTCTGGTGAAATATCTTGAAGACACTCAAGTCATGATGAGGACAAAGGAGACTCCCTTCTATATTACAGACGCTATACTTATTAATGAGAGGACAAGGCCAACAAAGATTCAGTATGTGGCTGAGGAAAAAAAATAGTATCTAAAATCTCTTCTACTTGCAACCATACAACTGCATTGCTATTCATAGCAAGTCAGTAACTGAGAAATCAACTGAATCCAGTTTCCTTAACCCAGGGATGAATTTAACCTAAGAATGCAGGCAGTTTGTATTCCACACATGTGAATGGTCTACAGCTTTTCTGTGTTATTAGTCTGGTTTCAGCCATTTTAGCAGTTACATTGTATTTTGTTCACAACTTTTGGCTTCCACTCTTTTTCATTTTCCCTTTCTCCTGCCAGACCCTTAATCAGCCTCTCTGGGAATTTATATAGCTCCCATGACCACTGAATACGAACACCTCACAAACATTAATGCCTTTTTATCTTCACTGCACCTTTGTGAACAAGAACAGTATTAACTCACATTATACAGGGAAGGAACAAAAGCACAGAGAGATTAAATGACTTGCCTATCAGTGGAAAAGAAATCTGTAAAACATCAGGAACTGAAGGCAGATGCTCCGAGTGCCTGGTTGATGTGTTAACCCCAAGTCCCTCCTTCCTACTCTCTGTCCATTGCAGAGCATGAACACCCTCGAGCACTCGTTGTTCTGTCCGGGCACGAACACGACTCGTGATGTCACATAATGGAGATGCCTGTGCTGGCAGCCTGGGATCAGGCTGCAATGGTGAGAAAGCAGCTCTCCCAAAGGATAATGTTGAGAATCAAAGTTGAGAGCCCCTCTCCTTTTCCCTCTCTCAGTGAGGACACCTGGGCTTCTAAATCAGGCACCCAAAACAGCTTTCTAAAGTAGATAGTATGAGTCATTTAGCTAAATGAAAACGCCCTGTACTGATCCACAAAGAGAATCCCATAAAGTTTTTCATGTCTCTTTTACTGACCCATGCATATAGATCACTCATCATAGTAGTAGCCGAATGCCAGGTTTAACCATTCACATTAATTTCTGCATTTTAAAAGTGAATTTTGACTACTGGTTGCTTTATTCATTTCTAGCTTCTTCCAATTTTTATCCAACATGAAGAATGCCATTCTGTTATCATAAGGAGACGTGGGGCGGGGTGTGAGCAAGCTCCACAAATTCTGCAACAGCTCCCACCTCTCTTGCAACCCACTGACTCTGCACGGCATATTATCTATCGATAATCCTTTATCGTGATCCGTAATAAAATCACACTTTCCCACGTGCTGCTTTTCTTTCCTCTCTTCTCTCTGCTTGTAAGAAGTTGGGGGTTTAACAACTGTAGCAGTTTGTATTCTTCTCTGTGGCCTTCCAAGGAAGCCAGGATGGATTTAGCGGTAACTGAACGCTGCCTGGTCTCTTTGTCCCTATTTTGGAGAGCACCATCCACACAGACATAAACAGATCTGTAACTGCACGTGTTTATCTCACATTGCTCAGTTACTTCCCTCTCCTCCACCTTCCCTCCCCACACAACGGGTTGGAAGAGTATGACCCAAAGGTCTGTCTATATCCAGGCAACTCTGTGTATCTCTTCCTGTGAGTCTGTGCCTGCAGGGCTAGCGCTATGGGAGAGGGGATGTCTACTCCCCTGCGCATTTGTGCAGGAATCTGATCAAATTTACTGGGGGGAGCGCCAGAATTTGACAGTTACATTTTATAGAACACTTGTTTAGCATTATAAACATCTGCAAATGACTATTTATTTCATGAAGTAATTAACATTCCTAATTAGATGCACCTTGCAGCTGCTGTTAGTCTTAATTGGCAATAATGCAGTTACATTTTGATACTTATCTTCCGAAGAGTTACAGCAGAGAAAGAGGGAAAAAAAAAAAAGAAAAAAAAATCTGAAGGGAAGGAAATAAAACTGTTCCCACACAGTTCAGAGAGTTCGCACAAAGAAGATCCCATGGCAACAGCGAGGCCCACAGTTTGCCTTATAAAAATCCAAGAATAGATAATGCATCATCTCTCCTAAAACACTTTGCTTCGGAAACCGGAGGGGAAGCGGGAAACAGAAAATAAACCACGACAGGAAAAGACAAG
>NW_010575746.1:0-2634 GCF_000687285.1 Phaethon lepturus
TCAGGACTGTCTCCCAAGGGACTCTCTCAAATAGTGACCGGAACAGATACCGCAACCTCCTGAAAACACACTCTGATTTCCTTTTGCCAGGGAAGCAGCCTTCCTGGGAAGTGGCCTGGGGTGTGTTACAGAACAGATTGTCTGTCTTTCACAGCCTAGAAAGCAGACCATTGCATAAATAAGACTTTGGGAATAGAAATTTTTGCAGTTAACCATCATGCGTAGATTTATTGACCCCATATGACATACAATTAAATGCATTTATGATAGTGTTAAAGAGTTGTAGACCCACTGGAGTAGCTCTTCTAATGGCAATGAAAGTGTAACAGAAGAGTCTATGGCTCATCCCAGGAGCTTAGGGACATGTGGAGAGTTGGAGTATGATTCCACAAAAGCAACACAAGAAAATATTTACAAGTGTGAATGATGAGGTATTTCCTGCTCCCTCTAATGCTGTGCAGCACATCATCCTGGCTGACTTCAGGACTTGGCAATGCCTGCTGAGGTTGTTAACATGCAGTTTATTTTATGTCTAATACACCTAATGTTTTTGTGGGTACAGCTTTGTTAATGATAGGAGCTGTTAAAAAAGAATATTACTTAACTGGAGAATTACATTGTTGCAAACTCGTCTTGTTAGTTCAGTGAATGTAAATAATACGGCCCATTGCTAGTGACAGTGAAAAATTAGTTTCATTCATACAAATAGTGCTCCATTCTCATATGTTATGATAATGCTGAAAAATTTTCAGTTTTAGAAACAGGCAAGAAAGGGTTGATCCTACAGACCTTCTCCCAGACAATTTGTTCCACTTTTCTGTCATACCACAGTATTGGAAACTGTTACGGATTTTAGAGAACATCTTGATTTTAGTCTTAGTATGTGCATGTACAGGTATAGGTATTTACTCTGGGAAACTTCTGGCTGGTGTTGAAAAGACTAATTTCTTCCTCCAAGAAAAGAAGCAAGGTCACAAAATTGTTCCAGAAACATGCTAATGGTTTAAGAATATATAATCTTTATTGTAATAATAACCCAGCAGTTTATGTGAATGTTTCTAACCTGTTTTACTGCAAAAACAGCCAACTAACTGTAAGAATCTTGGTTTCCCAAGAGACCTTGCAACTATATTCCAAATCAGATGAGTTTTTTTCATCTCTTGGGAAAACTCTGTAGACTTTGGCCATAGCCCTAGAAAAGTCCTTAGTTGGTTTCAGGACTTGTTTCTCTCTGATAGCTACTGTCAATGTACAACTTTAACGTTACATACACATTTTAACTTTCTAACACCAATAACTAGGCTTAAGAGCTCCTAAAAAAATAAAAAATCCCAGGTTGTTATGGCCTTTTTATAGAATTATGTATACCTTGATTGACTTCAGTATTTTAAACGAATGAATTTTGCATGAAAATATAGCAAAGGCCAGATTGAAAACTGATAAAAGTCAGTTGGCATCTGTCTCTGCCTCTGAGTACTCTGGAGCAAAGCCAGACTGTTTAGATGTGATACAGTTTTCTAACTTAAGTGGTTGAAAGTAGCCTTCAAACATCAATAAAATTCCATAAGCTTGTAAGAGATATAAATAATTTAGGTGGAATTGTGCTTTCCAAACTGAGCTTCACTCTGTGTATTTCACTGTTCTTCACATTCTTTCCTTCAAAATGAAAGTTAGGTTGAAGGCAAGAGGATAACTGCCTTTGCAATGAAAATGTTGAATGCGTATTTTCAGAATATGTCATGTCTTCTTGCACAGGGGAAAATGGCCCTAACGGTGAGGTAAAAGTTTATCTCCTGTCAGGAAATTTTGCCGTCACCATTATTAAATTAATTCCAGTAAAAACTTGGATAAACCTGAAATTTAGCCTGAAAACCAAAAAGAAAACACAAAAAAAGTAGCTCTATGAAGTACCTATGCCTCTGAAAGGCATAAGCAAAACTTACACTAAATCTTACATTCAGATAGAGATAGGACTCTTTGTGGGACTCACCATTTTTAGAGAATTCAGTGTGTTTGGAAACAATACAAGAAGTAAGCTGAGAAGGGATGATCCTTGTAGTGTTGATCATTTGCACAGCAAACTAGGACTCAAAAATTGCTTTCCAATGGTGTTGCAGGTAGTGTGCAGTACTCTGATGTACTATGAAAACAAAACCTAGTAGCAAGTAGTGAAAGCTGATACTCCAGGATCTCAACAATTCCCTGACAGGCAAATTTGAGGCAGTGCCCTCTGGAATTGGTGCTATGCTTAGTTAATTAACTAAACTTGTCTTAGTAGCCTTGCTGTAACTATCTTGTTATAAATGCTGTCACCGTGCACCTGCTGGGTTGCAGCTCTGGCGAGCTGGTCTGAGAAGGGCAATGGAGCAATTTGTGTTGCTTTGGTGACTGTGGACTCTTGTGTAGCTGTACTAATTTATGCCATCACCCTTGGAGAAAAGCGGAATAAGGAGGAACAGAAATTGTTTTGTTGCCTTGTCCTTTGGGCTTTCAGAAGCTTAATGCACACTGTGCAAGAATTATTTTATAGTGACAAAGACTTTAGAGTGAACTATCTCAAAGGGACTGTGAATAGTTGTGGGGGTATGGTAACAGAGTGAAGTATGTTAATGACATGTTAAGTATTCAGACACA
>NW_010575747.1:0-2713 GCF_000687285.1 Phaethon lepturus
GGTGCCGGAGGCGAGCGCCCAGCGAGCCGGGTCCCGGAGCCTGGCTCCTTTTCCTTTTCCTTTTTTTTCTTTTTTTTCCCTCCCCCCGCCGTTTTTTACCCCCCCGACCTGGAAGTGAATCTGCCTCAGCCGGCCGGGAAGCAGCGCCAAACCCGCCTCCCTTAAAGGGGCCGCGCCAGGCACACGCTGGCGGTTCTCTGGGTGAGTGGCAATCTTAAAATCCAGGTGCAAGTATGCAAAGCGTAAAGTGTCAGCAGAAGGGTCTATTACGTAGCAAAGTGCATTGGATTCGCGTGTTACGGTGTGTGTGAGAGACCTTCCCTGACGTCTAGTTGCTTTCATTTCGGAGCAAGGATGAAGCAACACCGAAGCGCCTCCAAGCAGGGGCTGCTGAGGGCTGAACCAGTTGTATAGCAGTTCCTTGTCTTTGTGTAACCTCACAACCAGGACTTCAACCTTGGTTTTATGCCTGTTGCTCACAGATCAGCCTCTGTAATTGAAACCTGTTTCCTGCCTAAACTAGTTTCTTCTGGTAATATGAATAATAATCGGCTCCAGTACAATAGGTTTTGCATTCTGCTTCGAACTTGGAGAGGAGCTTTGCCATAAGCTTTTATACACAGTAATTTCAGGCTTCAGATACAGTAGTAGTGATGAAAACCTGCCTCCCAACAAATACATACCATAATGTATTGTTGGTAAAGACAATACAGTTATTTTTTGTTTCAGGATACAAAGTGAAGAGTGATACAATTACCCTGTCCAAGTAAAATGAAATTATGAATAGTTTACAGTTAAACCTTTTCAGGAATTGCTGATTTTATGTACAGCAGCTTTAAATAATATTTGTTTGCAAACCAGCAAAACACTTGGATAAACATTAAGGAACAATTTCTAAAATTATTTATGTTTCTGTCATTAGAAGGTGACAAAATATTCTACAAACATTATCAAATACAATGTTGCCTGTTTAGGGACTACATAACAAAGGTCAGTTATAGTTCTGATTCTTTAGATTAGGATGTTGACGTAGAGAAATTATGTGCTCAGGATCTGACAAGAGCAGAATCAAAAGTCCTCGTGTTCTGGATTTGACCACTTAAAAATCTAACCTGTTTAGAAGAAATAATGCATATAATTATGGACACAGAAATTAGCTTAGATTAGGGAGGGGCTAGTACTGTTGTTCTTAGTCCTTTACATGTTTCTTCCACATCCTAATGTCTTGTAGAGCTTCCAGGCTTTCCACAACTGTTAACAAATTCACTCATTCACTCCAACACGAGTATCACCAGATGTCTTGTCTTTACCTTCTTTTTCTCATTCTATCCGCATTTATGACAGGAACCATCTTCCTTTCTCCCGTCTGGACTCAGACAGTGAACACTTTCAAGCGACAGACAGATCCCCTGCTCTCAGTGTGCGTCCTTGGCCTGCCCCGCTGTACTCAAGAGCTGCAGCAGCAAAGGAAGCTTCGCTGCGCCACTTCACTCCTAGTATGGAGAGGCCGTACGGTTGAGTTGGCACCAGCTCAACGTCGGCATCAGAAACTGCAAAGATAAAATCCCAGCAAGAGCAGACTCTTCAGAGGTTTAAACCAACAAACTCAAAATGCTTCTACTGAGCCTGTGCAAACTGAAATTTTTCAAAGCCTGATTTTCAGAGGAACAGTATTCTGGTACAAAAGCAGTTCATCTTCCAAAGGCCTTCTGCAGAACAGAGGACTTTGCACAAAAATGCTCAGACAGCATCAGCCAAGCTGCCGATATCTTCTTTATTGCATTCTCACAGAGATATTAGTGGGTTTTGGTCGGTACATTTTGAAAACAAGATTTTAGTTTCATGTGGACAATGCATGTTAACTCCAACCCCAATACTGAAAAGTCTGAAAAGTTTTAAGTAAATACTTTAAGAGAAATTTTAACTGGCATTTCAGCAGCACATCCGGCAGCTGGTGCATTGGCCCCACTGGCAATGGTTCTCACAATTAGCTCCAGTTGATAATAAACAACCTGGTTTCTTCTTGTGGGAGCCTATGCACGAGATTTAACCGAGTTTTATTTATCCCAAAAGCTTGACAAGCCAGTGTTATGTTACTGAAATAATTGGGGACAAAGCATTTTGAGAAATATTCGTTGAAATTTATTTTAACTCTAAGCAATTTGTCACATAAATTTCTAATGTGCTGCTATACTTGCATAAAACTCAGTTTGTGCTCAAAACTGCTGCAGTTGGATAGTGTGCCGTATTTTGTATGAATATCCTAATATCTAATATCCTAATATTCTATCTCATCAAAAAGCATCTGCAAGATCTGTTGTTGTACCACAGGAAGGAAGATTTGCTGGTGATGGGAACCAGCACCAGCTCCCCCCTTCTAAAACGGAGTTGGAAGTTGTTTAGCTGTTAATCCGAGACAAAAGCGTGCTGGCAGCAAGTTGGAGAATTGGTAAAGCAGCGCTGGCTACCACGTACAGTGTATTAATGTATGTATTAACGTATGCGCTGATGTCTCAACTTGGGGATTTGGCTGTCGAGCATAAAGCCTCAGAAATATGCATCCAGGGGCGCAAGACCCGAAAAGTAAAATACTGAAAACACGTTATTGCTTAAAACTTCTGGACTGTCAGTCCCTGGTGGTGCCGGGACGCGAACACGGTGCCCCGGGTCCGAACCAGCGCGGCTCGGCCCCGGGAGGGCGGGAGGAGCAGCC
>NW_010575748.1:0-2712 GCF_000687285.1 Phaethon lepturus
CCCTCAAGATGAACCTCTCCATGATCTTCCCAATTTTAAATCCCAATTTTTAATCTTTTGTCTATGTTTTTAGAAAACCTCACACCCCTGAAGTCTCTAAGTGCTCCCCTAGAAAGATAAAGAAATACAGCTAGACAGTGGCAAGTCTTAAAATAAAATCAAATAGCTCTTGCCTGCTTTTCCACAATGCTCCCTCCTGTCTAACATCTCGTTTCCCACCTCATCTGTGACATCTCATCCCTTTCTGTCATATTGGAGATGCACCAGGAATGCACTTGCTAAATGCATTTCTTCTTCCTTCATCTGTCTTTCTCCACTGTTACACATAACAGTATTTTCTGCTCCTCAAGGTGCAGGGTCAAGGTAGAAATTTACACTGAGATTGCACTGCAAGGCAAACATTTCAAGACCTGTGAAACTCTGCACTGTACTTCCCTGGGAACCACAGTTCCTTCTTGGAGCTACTGATATGAGACACACTCTGTAACAAGTACCCTGATCTCTGTCTATCCTGCAGCTCAACAACTGCCTGCCTGAGAATATCCCATTTTCCCATGCAGTACATGGGCAGTCCTGGAGTGCACAAGGGCAAGAGTCTGAAAAAGAACAGTTCAATAGCAGGGGCAGTTCATCATGGGAAGAGTTTCCCCGGGAAGGCAGGGACCACTCCAACACTGGACTATTTTTTCCCTTTGGCTATAAAACTCTCCAATTTTTGCAGGAAGACCTATCACTAGGTCTGTGCAAGACATCAGGCTATGCAATTGCTGTGTCTTCTTCTGGCCTTAAAGTCCATAACTAGGATCTCACGAATTTTCATAATCATGGCACTGCAAAGAGACATGCTGTGATTTTCAGGATTCCTGCAAGGAGCAGGTGGCTTGGAGCAATCTGGATCAGGGCCTCCCATGCAGTCAAGATTTCTGGAGCAGTATTTGTAATGCCATACCAGTTACAACCCACCCCTCGTGGAGATGGCACATGAGCAAGGATGGAATAACCTTAAATCCCACATCTCCTGCAGAAAGCATCTGATGCATCCTCACCAGACATCCTGGTGGGAATCGTATGCTCCACTACTGCTGGGAGTGTTCACTACACGTGCAGGAAAATCCCTCTAGAAGAAACATATTGCTGTCTGTAGATTTTCCTATGTAAACAGCTCTTGTGTGCCTTTTTCTCTCTTTGAGATTCTCGTGGCGTTTCTTAACAGGTAGCAGACCACCTTAAAACTCCCCCTTTCATCAACACACAGAGAAAATCTGACCATTAATCTCCTGTTCACCCCTGTGCACACACACCACTCATTTCAATGGCTGTGTAATTAATGAAGTGAGCCCTTATTTTCTGCTGCCAGAGAAATACAGCATTTGAGGGAGAACCTAATATTTGCCCTTCGTTACCTTGGTGTGTGCTTTGCTGTGTGACTCGCAGGTGGGCACTGCCTTGCAGGGCCACTGATGAGGTTGCACAGGATGCTTGAGAGGTAGGCAGCACTGGAGCACGCCGTGAGCTCGAGTAAAGCGTCACCCTAATTCAAAGTCTTCTGAATGATTCCCTGTGAAGAAGCGGGGTAGAAAGGAAAGCATCTTACAAAGCAGGTCCTGGCTGCCTCTACCAACCCCACCTTTGTGTGGCTGCGGTGCATCTCCTGGCGCAAGCGCACGGGAGATTGCCGGCTATGCCCAGATCATGCAAACAGCGGCTCCGAGCTAGGAGCCTCTGTGGCATCCTCCGTGACACCACAGCTGGGACAGATGAGCCCAGAAGAGGTGTCTGGGCTGCACTATGTCCAAAGCCAGTGTTGAGCTCTCTATATGTTGTTTTCTACAACAGCTGAATCACAGATGGTGCTTCATTAAGCTTGAGATTCATCAGCCATTGTTAGTGTTGTGCTCAATAATAAAATAATCATTTAAAGAAAACAGTCATCAGAACTAAGCAAGCCCACTGGCTGCTGGGTTTGACTTCTCCCACCAAGGCCTGGCAGACAGCCTGCTGCCTGCCAGTTCTGGCAGGCAGGGCAGTGATGGGAAAGCCCCGGATGGCTCTTTTTATTGTGAAAGCACTATATGAAACTGCAAACATATCTGTCACCTTCCAGCACATTGTTTACCAGCTCTCCTCAACCTTCCCCAAACAATATTTTCTAGAGACTGTAATTCAATACCTCACACCCCAGAGCTGTAGCATCAGCCCGGAGAGCAACATAACGAATGTATCGCGTTCCTCCAGGGCCTGGGCTAGGGGACTGGTTTGTGGTGTTCCAGCTGTTAATTATCCCTCCGCTTTTTGCTATTCTCATCCCAGCTGTGCCTCTGTATTCATCATACTGGTCTACATGCACTAAAAACATTCTGATTGTTTTAAAGTATAAGGAGCAATTTACCCCTTTGTGCAACACTAGGCAGCTCAGGGGATCAAATGGCAAGACTTGATCAATAAGGCGCTCACTAGATTAGAGGCACCAGGGCTCAGACCTCAAAGTGCTCGTTTAGAAGAAATGCAAGCGAGAGAATGCACCATGAATGCTAAGCACAGACACAAACACGATTTCCATCACTGTCCCTTCCCCACCCTTCCCCAGCCTACACCCCAGAGACATCCTCTGATTAATCCCTGCGCTGAGACAAATGCTGAAGAGACCATCAAGAGCCAGGATGGCCCAGGCCAAACTGTTCTCTGGGAAGAGCTGCTCCTGCTTGTGCAGCC
>NW_010575749.1:0-2720 GCF_000687285.1 Phaethon lepturus
TGCGGCCTCGAGTGGGTGGCATGACCCAAGCAGCAGCAGGAACATCTACTGAAGACCTCATCTGGGCCGCAGCAGTCTGAGCGTCTCTGCTCTCTGGCGCAGATGTGTTCACCTCTCGAGGGGTGAGGAACTCTGAACAGCCCCTTTCCTGGCCGTACGTGGGTCCTGGTGCAGCTTTAGACCCTGGTCCTCACCTCGACAAAGGAACCTGGTCAGTGGAGACCTTCACAACAAGAGACCTTCACAGGCACCCTCTCTCACACCAAGACCCCTCACATGTGCTTTGTGTTTCTGGGTAAGGAACACAAATCAGTTCCCTTCAAAACGCAGGGAAAAAGATGCCACAGTGCTCCCTGGAGAGAAAGAGCTGAGAGCAATCCCACACGAGGTGTGGTGATGGCAGCCCCGAACTCACCTCAGAACAGGTTCATACCTCATCTTCAGCCTGATTTATCTCACCTTGAACTAGCTGCCTTGCACTTAAAAAAAATAAAGACACCTTTTTAGCAACGCAAGAAGGTTTAAACACTTGGAATGACTCAGATTCAATTTCCTTGTACAACTGTTTCTCTGCGGGTGAATTTGGTCTGCCTTTGGTCTCAGCATCTGGGGGCTTCCTGGAGGAATGACTCGGTCACCATAAAGTGCTGTGGGGCCCCTCCAGCTGCAGAGGAGCTCAGGACTCAGCACAGCCCATGAAGGTCCTTCTGCAGAGCTTCTCAAGCCTTGCAGGGATGGGCTGACTTGTCCTCCTGGCAAGACCTGAGCACAAGAATTCACAGGAGGGAGATGGAGTCACACCATTTTTGCAGCATGTTCCTTGTTAAAAGCAACCTCATGTGCATCCAAGAGCCAGCTTGCAATGCGCAGACGTCTTGAGTAGCAGTTTGCTTTTGGTTGCCTGTAACCGGAGCTTGCAGTAAGATCCCAGCACCTCATTTCCACCAGGTGGTTTATCTGAGCTGTGTTAGTGTTGTGCTGGTGCAGCAATGGATGGACAGCATCTGCTGTGCACAAGCAGCCAGAGGAGCTGGGTTGGCATCTCTGGGTTGGCAAAGGAGTGGGATGGGGTGATGGGACAGCCATCCCCCCAAGATACGAGGCCACTGCAGTGTCTGCTTCTGGAATATCCACAGCTCCAGAGACAAGAAAACTTGGGAAACCCCAGAGAAAGTCACCTGTCATGGTGGCAACGTCACCTCCTACACTGGCAGAACATGACCTGGCTGGAGCAGAGCTGCAGAGTGGCTCTCGAAAGAACAGAAGCAAAAATGTCAGCAAGAGGAACAACCTTTGTTGGGTCTGTCTGCCAAGTCCTGCCAGGATCTTGTCCAACTTTACCCTTTAGGCCTGAAATTTTCCGTCTCAGAGTCTTTTTCTTTCCAAGTTTCAGTGCAAACAGTCACAGCCAGAGGGACAAGGAGCGCTGAGGCTGGGGCAGTCAAACACCCAGAGGTCTGCTGGGGGGACGGTGCCCTTCGTTGGAGCAGCAGATGAGCTTTCAGAGAGCAAGCTCACTTTTTTCAGCTGTATCAGCAGCTCTAATGAGAGAAAATGACTTTGTTTGGCCTGCATTAAGAAAAAAAAAACAGTCACTCCAGTGGAAAGCTGTCACAACGCCAGCTTGTGGAACAGGGACTTGGAGTGTTGCCTTCTCCTGTCCCCAGGAAAATCTGCAAAAATTTGGCTGGTGACGTTGACAAATGATTTGAGTTCTCATACAGTCAGAGTATGAGTTTTGGTGGCGGCTGCCAGTGCGGCTGTCCCAGACCTGCTGTCCTCTCACTGTCCCTGGTGGAAAAATCCTCCAGAGCACTGGGGTGGGCTCTGCCCTGGGCTCTTCCTCATCCTGCAGTCCTGGGGTGTCTGTCACGGCTCTGTGACAGCAGGAACGGGGCTCAGGGATGGCAGAGCCATGGGGGCCTCTGGCATCTCCAGGTCAGCCTCCCCCTTGGAGGAGCATTAGATCAAGCCGTGGCATGAATCCCTCCCAGGAGGGATGCTCCCTTTGATATTTCCTTGGGCAAAGAATTAAGAAATTAGATACAAAAATCGGACCAGAAGAAAGTTTGAACGTGCAAAATGAGGCCATGCAACCACCAGAGTGAAAGATGGGATTCACCCTTGAAAAAATCAGCGTTTCTGGGGAGTAAAATGAATCTTGAAGTGACACCAGCCACACAGCCAGTTTTTCACAGGCCACGTTCATCATAGGGTATGGGGAGAGCAGGGACACATCAGGCTGGGGAGGAAGGATGCCATCATCTGCACACCCTGCTCCGTCTGACGCTGAAACCCAAAGGTGGGCAGCAAGTGCTGCAGTAAAGAGAAAGGGGCAGATAAATGTCACCCTGGAGCAACACCTTGGCTCTGCCCTTGCTCTCCTGAGGGCTGCAAAAGCAAATTTCAAAGCTCTTACTTGAGGAAAGGTGAATACGACAGAGAAGCCTGTGGGTAAGCAAAGAGCTGGTTTGGAGAGGTTGAGGGCACAGAGATGGTGGCTACACAGAAGGTATAAAGGGTGAAAAACAATATGAGTAGGTCAGCAAGGACCTGCAGCCCATGCGGTGAGCAAGGATACGTGCCTTTGGACATGTAGTTCAAAGCTCTCTCTTAATGTCTATTGACGTTAGAGATGCTAAAGTGGATGAGCCCTCTTTGAGCATCCCCTGGCCCTGTGCTGCTCAGCTGTGGTGGGCTGACCCTGGCTGGAGGGCAGG
>NW_010575750.1:0-2704 GCF_000687285.1 Phaethon lepturus
AAAACCTTGCCATGCAAACCCAATACATGTATTTTACTGTATTATTATAAAAAAGTGAAGGGAAAATATTTGCTAATTATTATGCTGCTATCTACCTGTTGAGTCTTCCAAAAACATTTTTCTTTTGCATTCCCCCTTATGCAGTCAAAAAATTAGATGTGTGATTATATGATCTAAATGGTTTCTTATTCTTCATGGTTGATGCATTAAGTTGTGTATATCTGCCTACACAATAGCTGTAGCAAAATCTTATATTTTAAAATAATGTATCTTAGTAGATAGATTCACTAAGAATCTTTAAAATTATTTAGTTATAGCTAAGCATTGCAGAATAATGTACTGGATGCTCTGTGGAAGCATGTAAGCTGGATTCCTGAGGTTTGAGCATGACACAAGCCATATGCCCAATGACTCAACACAGTATTTACAAGCTATCTTGAATTATTCAGCACTACTTTTTTTCCATAGCCTTTCATGTCCCCTCGATACCCTGGAGGTCCAAGACCGCCTTTAAGAATACCCAATCAGGTAAGAATTTATCACTGATTCACATTTGTGTTCCAGGGGCATGGTACAGTATTGAGAACAGGGAATGTTCTCTCGTTGGCTACCAATTTCTCTGATATACAAGACTCACTTAGTTTCTCTCTACCCCATTTTGTCTGACCATTAAATGGTTATTTTGATATGGTGTGTGATAAGATACACCACACAGCTCACTTTCCTATGCTTAATTAGTGCCTACATCTCAAAATTTATTGTGCATTAAGCCTGTCTACAGAGGGAGAATATAGTTGTCTTGTGCAGTGCTTCATTAACCTTAGCCAATCAGTGCTGTCTCCTCTGAGAAGGCAGCAGAATGTCTCCATGGTTGTTATATTCTGTAAACTTTCCTAACCACATTAAGCAGTTATCACTGAGGATTTTTTTAATTAGTTATACATAAAATGCATCACTCCCTCCTATTCCTTGTTAGATGTGTAAAGTATTTCTCTTTTGCAGTTATGGAGATTATTGGTGAGGTAAAGATATCATAAAGTACACTGTGCCTCTTACAGAATGAGTAATGAGCTGCTGTTTGTCAGCAGAGACCTTTATTGGCCTATCTGTGAAAAGATGATTATGGAAGCAGATAACTTTTGCATTTATACAAATTTTTATGTTTTTGGTCTCCTTAGTATAGATAGATGAGAACACAGTAGTTAGCAGATGAAAAGTTAGAGATAAGCAGATAGAAATTATCAGATGAGCTCTGAAAGTGAAACTGAGTCAACTAAAAGATTGGGAAAGGTTGATAGGATAGCTGGAATACGGGTTTTTTTGTGCAGCTTAGACTTCCAGGACTGCTTTTCTTGCTGTCACAGCTTGATGAGGAGACTCTTCTGCTCCAACCTCAGTTCTGGCTATTGTTTATGTCTGTATGGCACAATGTCAACAAAATGATCTTGAGCACTGGCACAACATTGCCAGAAAGTTGAAGTTTAAATTTTAGTGAGCTGGACACTTCAGGTTGCAAGACTTCTTCAAATGTTCCTCTTGATGATATTTGAGAGCAGGTTAAGTTATCTATAGCATAGCTACTTTCTCAGAAGGGAAATAGGTGACAACATTCCTGAAGTGATCATCAAGGGACAATATGAGTGCAATAATAGGACTTTAGTTAAATATTTGTTATAGATATACTGTAGCTCAGTATCAGATATCTTCCTGCTTTTGGCACCTTTCAATAATATTAGCCAAAGATACACAAGCATTTGGCTTTTATTTTTTTTATTTCTCTTTCTACATTTCTGAATTGTATTAATACTGGCAGGTAAAAACTGGATGTGGTAAATGCTATAAAAGTGCTACCAACCTGCAGTTTTAGTTTCAGAACTATTTTTCAGCTATTTTTGTCTGTACATTACATTATTTTCAGATTACAGCTGTAACATAATCTTAGTGAATTACAGCTCTTGCAATTCATTTACAATTGTGCTGCATTCATGAATTACTGCTTTGGGTAATGCTGCCATACTGTAAGTTGCAGTATATATGGGCAGTGTGTGGAACTAATAAACTATTGTAATGCAGCTTTAAGGTTGAAATTTTGATTACATGAAGGTCAGTAAAAATCAGAGTTAAAGTTCCCACTGTAACTATAAATCAATCCCTTAATGCATTTCAGTAGGGATTATATTTTTTATGCAAGGAAGTATAACAAAGGGCATGCATACACAGCACAGTGCAGTGCTGTGTAAGGATAGCTGAGCTAGTTTTAAGCTTTTTAGCAAGGAAAGTTTGCATATACTGAGTATTGCACTAATGCACCTAGTGAGTACTAGTCTCATCTACTTCTACAAGAGCATCTGCTCTTGGCAATGCATTGTGCTGTGCAGTTTTCTTGAAAAATAATATGATACACTGGGAAGGAACTGCAGTCTCTTGTGTAACTATCCATACTAATTACTGAATGAGTTAAGTCTTCAGTCAAATGGGCATACAGCAGTTCCTCCCTCCTTGCCCTTATATATCACCTGTCATCTGACAGAAATGAACAGTTTTCGCTTCACTAGTATTTGGCACGTCTCTGTGTATTTCATGTGTTGTTCTTGCATATTGTCCTGACTTGGAGCCACTGAAGTAAATATAAAATTCTCATTTAAATTATGTAGTCTCAGATTAATATATATTCCATAAATCACAGAATCACAGAAACACTAGG